>NW_025735633.1:0-834 GCF_021292245.1 Micropterus dolomieu
TCAGTAGCCCGTTGTCCCCCCTGTTCTTCAACAATAGATACCGGAGTTGTGGGTGTGTGATGTTTGTTTTGGTTTGGGGCATCTGCATTACACCAGTGGAAAGGGAAGGGGCCCCGCTGAAGTGCTCGTCCTCTCGCACTTTCTGAAAATAGATCACTCTGATTTCTCTTCAGATCGTATAAATCTTTCGCCTTTTACTAAAGATTTCCGTGGAGAGGATCAATAAGAGTATTACTCAATTTTTTGATGCCCTGCTTCAGTGTGGGGCTTCCTTCTATGTTGAAAGAAAACCAGCCTTCAAAGTAGGGCGACATGGTTACTCCACTTGTAGGTTGCGTGTCACCGCTGAATCCTTTCATTTTAATTAGATGACTCTGGTTTCTCTTCAGAACGTATAATTCTTTGCCTTTTACTAAATGTTTCCGTGGAGGGGATCAATAAGAGTATTACTCAATTTTTTTGATGCCCTGCTTTACTGCGGGGCTTTCTGCAAATGTAAAAGGAAACTACAACGGCCTCATATTGCCAGAAGACACAAAGTTGCATGTATGATATCACTTCGTCCCACATGAAAGCACGTATAATTTGAAATGTATGAGGTGCTGGTGTGGGCTCCTGTCAATTGATTTTTTGAAGGACAGTCAGATGATTTAATGCATTACTTTGAATGCTGTATCTTTCTGCATGCTCAGCCTCTCAACATTTACCACTCAGTATTATTTTGTCTGGTTCTTCTTCGCAACACACAAATAAATAGCTACACATGTCACTTAACCCCAACTTGAAAAAGGTTTATCTGATTGTCTGTACTTTACAGTCAGTAGCCCGTTGTCC
>NW_025735634.1:0-603 GCF_021292245.1 Micropterus dolomieu
AGTTGACAGGATTACAACTACCTAGGGTCGTGCTTTAGGATGCGGTTCGTCCTGGTCATCTCCGTTTAAATGTGCTGTGCTGTGCCTGGTTCCCCACAGTTTTCTAAGTTTGTGTTAGCTTTGGTAGTTAGATTAGCCCACGTTACGTTACAAGCTCACGTGAAATCATTTCGTTCAAAGGGTTAGATTAAAACATAATCATTATTATTCATCAATCAACATTTACAACATTAAATTGGCATTCATCATTTAAAGCAGGTAGCCTCAAGGGCTAAATTAACAAAAAGTTGATAATAAAAAGGAGGTGATGAAAATGCGTGTGAATTGAAATGCAGAGTGGTTAAATTTAAGGTGAATTGAAATATAAAGTAATAAATTGTCAACTGATGGGATAAACTTTATTTACCATTCATCGTTCACAACACCCCACTCTTGTTCATAGTACAACGCCAAGCGGGAAGCTTCCGGTCTACAATATGAAGCCGATGCGGAAGTCCCTGAAACTTGCATTCTATTGAAAATCCAGCAGGGGGCGACTCTTCTGGTTGCAAAAAGAAGTCTGGCTCCATTAGAAATAATGGGAAAATGAGGCTTGTTTCCTGC
>NW_025735635.1:0-602 GCF_021292245.1 Micropterus dolomieu
CAGACAGAAGGTCAGTGAAGACGTCTGGAAGACCTCAGCTAGGAACTTCAGCCGCTGTCTGCCCGAGGTCAGGGGTCATTAGAGGTCGTCAGGGTCGTCTGTCAGTAGCCAGGACGGCAGTGTTTTTCTTCCATACACGATTCCGTGTAGAAAATCATGTTATATTAGTCGATCAGTTGATCAGCAGCTGTTTCTGTCATTGAAGAATACTTTTCAGTTTCCAGCTTCTCAAATGTGAGAAGCTGAAATAAATCAATAAATAATGATTGTTGGTCAAACACAACAAGACGTCACTTGTATTTCTAACTTATTGATTAGTTGAAAGGAGCAGTGAGAGTGGTCGTTAGCAGCGTGTTGCTGGTCTGAGCTGTTGGACCAGTTCAGGACCAAGCAGACTGGTTTTATACCAGTTCAAGCTGCTCACCAGTAGCTGTGCTGGGTAACAGGAAGGGTTTCTGATGGTCAAGGTCTCCTGATGAGGATCCAGGTCTGCAGATGAGGGTCTACATCTACAGATAAGGGTCCAGTTACTGGTCAGGGTCAAGGTCTCCTGATGAGGAACCAGCTAATGATGAGGTTCCAGGTCTCCTGTTGAAGGTCCA
>NW_025735636.1:0-602 GCF_021292245.1 Micropterus dolomieu
ACCTTCGACCATCTCTCCTAACTCACTTCCTGAACCGTCACTTCCTTCTGCCATCTCTCGTCCACCAACCAGGAGCTCCGCCTACATGTGAGCCGCCTGCTCGGCGCAACTTCCTGTTTTGTTTTGTTTTGTTTTCTTCTTCTTCTTCTTCTTCTTCTTCTTCTTCTTCTTCTTTATGGAATTTTATTGGCGGTTGGGACACAATGAAATGGTGCATTACCGCCACCAACTGGTATGGAGTGTGGATCTGAATGACTACTACTTATTTTATACCAAACAAAACAAAGCAAAACAAAATCAACAAAACAAAAATAAGTCTCAGATCCTCTCAATCATATTGACTAATCTAAGATAATGAAAAACAATTCCATAGCACTTATCTCTTTAGTTCTTTCTAAGAATTTCTATTAAATCAAAATGTATTCTTTCCATTCTAAGATTTTGGATAATTTCCCTCGGTTTTCTCTCATACTTCTTACAGTGTACCATGACGTGTTCGATTGTCTCTTGTTGCTCACAGTATTCACACCAGCCGGTGTTATGTTTACCTATTTTGAATAAAGTACTGTTTAATCCTGTGTGCCCAAATCTAAGTCTTGATA
>NW_025735637.1:0-601 GCF_021292245.1 Micropterus dolomieu
ATAAAAAAAATCTATTTTACAAGAGAGACCTGGCCAAGGTAGCAGCCAAACATAAAACAACACATTAAAATGCTACATATACAACATGACAAAATTGAAAATAAAACAAAAAAAACACTAACAAAAAGAACATTTATAATGGCCTCTCAGGAAAAACAACGACATGCCTCCTTCAGCACATTCTTTATGACACTCTTAAATTTATCAATTGATATACAATTCAAAATACAATTTCTAATTTGAGATCTTTTTGCAAATTATTCCATGCCCAGGGTGCATAATATGAAAATGCAGTGTTCCCCAGATCTGTCAAAACCCTTGGTACATTAGAAAGCAACCACTTTGAGGAGCGTAGCTGGTAACTAGCAGAACTGAGACAGAGAAGAGTACAGGGGTAAGCTGGAAGTTTACCTAGCATCGCTTTATATATAAAAATATACCAGTGCTGTTGTCTGCGGGTGGTCGGTGATGTCCCACCCACTAAATCATAAAGGATGCAATGATGAATAAGGGACTTTGAATTTGTAATATAGCGTAGAGATGCATGAAACACTGAATCAATAATTATTATGTTCTAGTTAAATGTAAGTCTAAATGCAGG
>NW_025735638.1:0-601 GCF_021292245.1 Micropterus dolomieu
GGTTAGTTTTTTTCCTCCAATAAATATAGTGTATATTTATTTTTTTTAAAAAGCACCCCGGAATGAAGGGCTCTTTCTCTTGAGGAGGAAAAAGCGCAGGTGCTGAAGCCCCTTTTTATGTCTATGTGTGCACGTGCCTGGTAACATGTCAGTGCAAGCCCAACTTGAAGGGTCATATAACTGGTCAATGTTCGAGAGCATTTCCAAACAAATGGATGAATGGGGCCACAGAAGAATGTGGCTGCATTGTCAGAGAATCGTTAATGGCCTGAAACCTATCTAAAGACACAAATCAACGAAGCAGTCGTGGTGGGATCACCTGCCGGTTTTGCAATGAGAATGAGCATATTCTGGTTAATAAACTCCGCTTTCATTCGTTATTTCTGATTGATAGTTCTTGCGACACAGGCGAAGAGGACCTTTAAACTCTGGGGAGTGGACCCTGTTCAGCTGGGAGCCTCATTGTTGATATGTTGTTTTTTTTTTAACAGGGTCTTTTTGTTGATCCAACAAGAAACCCCCCCCAAAAAACAACTTAATCAAATCCCCCACCCCCTCAACTACCAGTGTTACGACCCGGCTCGTCTCGGAGAGCAGTAAC
>NW_025735639.1:0-600 GCF_021292245.1 Micropterus dolomieu
GCTGGGTAATATGTGTATGGCTGCCCAGTCTTAAGTTTCTATTTAATCATGTGACAAGACTCCAGAAACCGGGTGAAACGCAAAATCTGACCAGTAGACTAGCGGAGCACACGTGCAAGCTCGCAGTAGTAGTGGCTGCCGCGCCGCTGTTTTAAAGGACGTCATCATCTCGGGGTCAGCTCGCCGCTGAGCACCTGTTGGATATTGTGGTTGAGGAGGCCACCTTTCATTTTGCTTTCTTATTCGCCGTAACGTCTCGCCTCTCTGTCGAAGAGGAATGTGGTTGTCGTGATTCAGGAGGTTTTTGTCTGCGTCATTTCAGCTCAGTGGACTCCTCCTCCTGCACT
This sequence comes from Micropterus dolomieu, assembly GCF_021292245.1. Taxonomy (NCBI): domain Eukaryota; kingdom Metazoa; phylum Chordata; class Actinopteri; order Centrarchiformes; family Centrarchidae; genus Micropterus; species Micropterus dolomieu. Next base: position 348 of record NW_025735639.1, read on the forward strand.
CAGCTGTTTGTAGTGACGTTCAGGATTGTGACGGTGACGGCACCGACCACGCTCCTCATAACTTTCTCTTTGTAACTTCTGTACTTTGCAAAGATAAAGGTCTAGGCTTGACAGTCCGACTGTAAAATCCATCACATGATGGTGCTTTGCTTTAGACCGCCGCTGCGTCCGGGCGCAGCAACACAGCTGCTGCAGCAGAACTGACGAATTTAATATGTTAATATGGAAAGAAATCGATTTAAGGAGCTTTAAA
>NW_025735640.1:0-600 GCF_021292245.1 Micropterus dolomieu
ACATTTTATGGCATGAATGGAGTTTTTGTTTCATTGCTTTATGAAGTTAATTTAGAACAATGTTTGGAACACTTTTGAGTGTGTTAAATAAATTAATCTCATTTTTGAAGTGAGGTAGAAGACCACTTATTCAGTGCTCCAGTCTTTTAATGTGGAAATGCCGACACACAGCCGAGCTGAAAGAATAAGGCTGATAAGCTTATAAGAACACTTTAAATCAACGCAATATAATATACTACGCCTGTTTATTCAGGCATTTACACTGTCTGCGATTTTCTGTCTCCCTGCATGTGTCAGATGCAGGCGTGTTACTGTCGTATTTCTGTTGTGTTACAGTTTAATCCTCGTTCATAAAATATGACGCTCTGCTGACAGTGGACTTGTTCATGTCTGTGATTGGTCATCTGCTGCTAACACAGCCTCTTTTATGTGAACGCACTCACGGCTGAATTGGGAAATCCTGGGTTGACTTACCGAGTTGATAACCAGCTTCGTGGTACCGCCTATCCCAATCACGTATGTTAGGGTTAGTTAAGCCATATAACGAAAACATATCCTGGGTATGTTGAACTCACTTCGTGGTACAGGCCCCTGCTGGAG
>NW_025735641.1:0-597 GCF_021292245.1 Micropterus dolomieu
TCTAAGTAACTTTTCGTTAACCAACCAATCACAGCCTGGAGGAGGCAAGGCATTAAAAAAAGATTTAGGCTCTACAGCAAACTTTAGAAATGTTTAACTCGTCGTTCTGTATGCACAGTTTTTATTTCTGGCAAGTTAATTTGCATAAACGAATGAGAGACTAACCATCATGTTGAGCATTTTTCTTGCACAATAATTTAGTGACTGAAAACAACCCACAGAAACTGCTGTTTTGTCCAACTGAAATTAATATTAGGCTATTAATGGAAAGGTATAGTAGCTTGTACTATTATCTGAAATTATAATGAATACACAAACATTAGCACTAATCAAACCTTAACCACAGTGGTGTAGGCTAATTTCAGAAAATGGTTTTATTTGTGATAAACATATATAACATATATAATGTTATATATGTTATATATATATATATTTATCAAATTGTCAGAAATAACAAGAAAATGCATAGATTTCATTGTTAGGCAAGTCATTGGCTTTACTGAATGGGTACCCATCATGCTTACTGTCATGCAAAGTCACCCCCCAAAGGCCCATTCTGAGCCAGGAAAAACTCTTCACACCTATTGAAAAAAAAAA
>NW_025735643.1:0-596 GCF_021292245.1 Micropterus dolomieu
ACTTATCATTCACATTCAGCTTCAACCTTTCAGCAACTGCCTGCTCCCCTCACATTTACCCCAACCCTTTGGCCCCTCCATCATCAAGGGACCACCTCCTGGTGCGACACCCATCCCCCTGATCACCAATTAGCAAGGCCGGTCCCTTTGCCTGCACGGATGCAGAGGTAGAAGCGTGGAGAGGCAGAAAGGTAGAGAGGCGCTATCGGGGCAGTATGAGGTGGAGGTCCCATGAAGGACACGGCTCCCTGGGTGGCTGAACGATGAGCAGGGGAGCGTGAAGGGCTGAGGCAGGTCTTTCCCACAGACCATCAGTCCTTCAGTCAGCCAGTTAGTGTTGCAATGCTGAAGCACAGAATGCAATCAGGCAGCCTCTTACACAATAATCCCTTTTTATTCACTATTGTATCTTTTTTGTGTCCTCTTGTATGCATGCCTGTTCCTGCATGTGTGTGGTAGTTTTTGTGTGTGTGTGTGTGTGTGTGTGTGTGTGTGTGTATCTGTTTTTTTTTGTCTGTCTCCATGTGAGCCCAGCTACACTGACATAATTTTGATTAAGACAAAACATTGTGGATGTTGAGAAGGATCAGCCTTGC
>NW_025735644.1:0-596 GCF_021292245.1 Micropterus dolomieu
CAACAATTCACTACCACATTGGTTTCACCTACAGCAGTAAGCTCAAATGCTAATCGTGGTAGCCCACTGTGTAATGTGCTTTTTCATACAAAGCTCGAACTTAATAAAACTCTTACAACAAGCGTAAGTCCCGCCCCACTGAGTGTACCCCGGCCTCGCTGTACTTTATTCAAAGTCTATTAATACTGAACGTGTGGCATGTCCAAATTGTACCAAATGGGACACTGCACTCCCATGGGTCCGCAGCAACACTTCAACCACATGCAAAGTTGATTGGGTGCACGATTCTTGACATAATCGAAATACAGACAAACATGCACACACATACATTATTAGAAGGATCTTAAAGATGTACTGACAGATGTTAATTTTTTTTAGATGAGCGTAACATACATAAACATTTGATAAAGATTCAATAAATTTTGTCATTGAGGAATTATGACCAAGGTATGTACGCCCAACATACACACCGGTGTGCATATATATTCTGTGATAAGCTAATATTGGCAGTGAAATGTCACCGATCACATAATGTCATAATTAAATAAATTAAACTTTGCTCCTGCTGGTCACTGTACACACTCTTTGTGTGTGCC
>NW_025735645.1:0-596 GCF_021292245.1 Micropterus dolomieu
AGCGAGCGATGACACACAGTTTAAAGCTGGATTTTCTCCTGTGCACCTTTATGGTATGCTTGATAGCCTCTATTCATAGAAAGCCACAGGCTAAGTTGGTTTTCCCCAATTGACTGATGCTAAGTTCAGTCCTCCCTTACTTACTGATCAGATCAGCAAAAAGAAACATTGCAACACCTGTTCCGTTTAGCTGAGTGCCGCACTGTGTGTTAGTAAGTAATATATCTTCGCGATCCTGGCAGCAAGGACTACAGTATGCGAAGGAAGGTTATATTCCCAATGTTCACTTTTATGAGGAAGGCAAAATGACGCAAATTAAGACTCATTCCGGTCTCAACAAAAAAGGCTTTTCTGGCTAATGATAATTATCATCTTAAAATACAGAAATAAGGAGCTAACAAACCTTTCTGACGTTTGTGATCTGACATTAGGCAAACTTCTATAAATGTAGTTGCCAACATTAGCTGATATGACTATTCAATATAATGTGTCATGAAACCAGGTAATGGGTACTGAGTGTCGCTTTTACAGGTCCCCCATATACATTTTTTAACCGTCTTCAAAATGTGTTTTTCTTTTCCACATAGATGAGCCGA
>NW_025735646.1:0-596 GCF_021292245.1 Micropterus dolomieu
CAACCATAGTTCAATATCACAGTTCCTCTTCTCCATGGCTCTTGACAACTTTGTCAGGCAAAGTAGCAGTCACACTAGACAACACTACAGGAAGCAATACATGAGTGGTGACATGGTTTCGGAGTTACATGTAAAGCTGAAGGAAAGAACAGAAAGTGTGAAAAATGATTAGCTCAGCGAGCAGTTACAATCCTTTTTACACATTTCCCGTCGCTCTCCTCCCTATTTTTATTACAGTGAGGTTGACAGAAATGTGACTAGATAGGTCTTTATCCATGTATTGCCTGTGTTGTTCTCTAGGCAAATAGTGCTTCATCTGGCAACATAAGATTCAAATTGGAGGCTTGCCTAATTGTGTTGACACAACGTTGTACCTCTATAATTAACCTGGAGGTTAAAATGCTTAAACCCAAATAAACAATAGGAAGATCTACATTGTAAAATAACTGAATTGTTCTTGAAGAAGTGAAATATAAAAAAGCGCAAAAGAGCATATTGTGCTTTGAAAAAACTCTCAGTTGGACGGTTAAAGAGAATTCCAACCTAATACTGGGAAACTCTGAAATAGCCACCATATTTCAGGCTTCATTAAGTAG
>NW_025735647.1:0-595 GCF_021292245.1 Micropterus dolomieu
TACAGTTGTACTGAGGTATTAACATTTACCTAGTGGATTAAATACATCATAAAATCACTAGTTTTGAATGGCATCTGAGGATCATACCAACTTGGTAAAATTGGACTTTGCTGTAAAGTAATTCCTGTGGAGAGCTTGTATTAACATGGTGGTGAGCACAAAGCTACCATGTACTAAGACAGAACTGCAATTGGAGGTGATGGATGAAGGAAAATGTAAGGAAATCCGGAATTCTGTAAATGTCCAGAGATCCCTCTTTTCAGTCCAAGAGGGATCTTTAAGTAGAGACTACAGAAGCTAACTATGCAACGACAACACTCATAACACGATCAAAGGATCTGACTTCCGTCATTATATCGAGAGAGAGAGTGTAATTTTATAATGTATGAATGTTTAGTTGTGTTTTTTTTAAACAAAACACATTTACTGTTTTATTTATTTAAATTTTTAACATTTCTTCATTTTTTACTTACGCTTTAATTACTTGTTGTATGTATGATGCTGAGAGAGAGAGAGAGAGAGAGAGAGAGAGAGAGAGAGAGAGAGAGAGAGAGAGAGAGAGAGAGAGAGAGAGAGAGAGAGAGAGAGAGAGAGA
>NW_025735648.1:0-1559 GCF_021292245.1 Micropterus dolomieu
CGCAACATAAATAAAACTGAAAGCATTTGAAATTAACATAAACATTTACCTGGGCAGGTAAAACAAATGACTGCTTACTGTAAAAAGATCTGTGGGGTTGTCGATCTTGGCAGCGATGTTAGTGATATTTAATGTTAATCAATTTAACGTTATTTTATCATCAGTAGTAGCAGTAGCAGAGTTTCTCCACCAGGAGGCGACACAGACTTTATTCTGATGTGTTGAAGGAACATGAACATTAGTCTGGTATTATATTTCATAACGTTTGTAACTCAGAACAAACTGCTGTGTAAAATCAGATAATATTATAAACATCTTCTGTGCATGATGATCAATATAAATATATAAATCAGAGCTGAGGTTGGTTCAGTCAGAGTGTTAATGAATCAATAAGTAATCAATAACATGATGATCTGATGCTGTTGGATGTTACAGAAACAAACTCACCTGACTTAGACAGACGAGCCTGGTAGTCGATCCCAACGTTGTTTAGGCAGTACCTCTCCTTCGAAGCTCTCAGCCCAGCCATATATGAAGGATTGTTGTTCCAGTCATCAGCACACTTCAGTCCGTACTCAGTGAATCCAACAAACTTCCCCACACTGCTGCTGAACCTGACGATCTCCTTCTTGTTGTAATAAGTAGACCTGATGTACTCGATGTCCTTCAGCTCAGTGGAGTTAAACTCACAGCGGGTCACATAAAAGCTCCGAAATCCATCTGAAGAAAAAAGATCAGACTATTGATGAGCCATCACAGGGAATGCAGTATGATCAGTAATAAGTGTATTGATCAGTGTATTGATCAGAGTATTGATCAGAGTATTGATGGTACCTGCTGCGTGGAGGCTGATGAAGAGGAGGGAGAAGCTGAGAAAGGATGAAGCCATGTTCCTCTGTTGACCTGACAAACACTGAGAGAGTCTGACTGAGAGCTGCTGGAAGAAGCAGAGGTAGGATCACATGACCTGATCATCATCTGTTACCAGGCAGACGATGGGACACAAGTCACACTCCGTTGTCTATTATGAAAGAGGGAACAAAAGCAATGAAATACGAGTTCAGTGAACATTAATTTGAGACATTTCAAAGGTAAACATTGTTGTTCAATGACAATTTTTCCCCATGATGTTGTTAACATTAAAATTCAGGCAGAATTAAGTTCTTCCTAAACATTTCTGCTGTAAATTATCTGAGTACAAAGATACCACATGAAATAATTAAAGCTGAGAATGTTCATTTAAATTAAATTTAAATGTTTCCCATTTAAAAGTCTTACCCTGGATTCATTTTCAATATAAGAGGAATAATTATAAATAATTCCAGCAGCCACCGAGCAGACCCACAGTCAGACCCAGTCCACAAAACACTGCAGGTCCAACACTGGGGGGGGGGTCGTCTCCACATCTGGAGACAGAAACACAGAGAGACATTAAACCATCTGGAGACAGAAACACAGAGACATTAAATCATCTGGAGACAGAAACACAGAGAGACATTAAACCATCTGGAGACAGAAACACAGAGACATTAAACCATCTGGAGACAGAAACACAGAGA
>NW_025735649.1:0-1336 GCF_021292245.1 Micropterus dolomieu
ATATGCACAGCTTGAAAGTTAGTTGTTTTGTTTTTTGTTTAATATGAGAGCAGAGAGATTTTTTCGTTCCATGCAATAATGGCATTACAGCTTAGCATGTAATTCACTGATACTTGATACTTCTTTTAATTATTAACAGAAGATTATTTCATTTTGTGTGCAATGACATTACAACCAATACATATTATCTTTTACATGTTTTGTTTTCAAATCTCTTTGATTTTGCACACAATGCACAGAGTAATAGAGGATGAAGAAGAAGATGATGCTTACAGAGTTTTTTAGTTTAATGTGACATTTACCTGTATGAGAGCAGGGTTTTTTATTTACTTGAACATTAGGGAGGATGTCTTTGGTAGTGCGTGCAATGGCATTACAGCCAATACATTATTCTACATTAGAGAATTGCACTAATCTGTTCAGTTCAAAGCCTAGCAGTTATTTAACGTCTCTTGAGGTACGTGAAGATTAACAGTAGTGAAGTTTCTGTATTTAGATTGTGCAATGGCATTACAACCAATAGTTTTCTTATTGTTTTTGGGAATTTCACTTTATTTTTCTTAATGTTTTTGATTTTGCACCGACAGTAGAAGACAGTAAGTTAAGGTTATCTATGTCAATAATATTATACTTCATCTTGAAAGAATGTCATATGCATTGCATATCATTCAGGGAGGGATCTTTTTCAGGGAGCATGTTTATTTTTCAGGGAGAGCAGGCCTTATGCTTATTTTATGTGAGATTATCTTTTGTGAAAAAAACACGGTCAGCGTTTTTGACATCAAGAATTAAATAAAAATTTAATCTGTGTCTGTACTGCAGATTCAAACCTTAATACCATTTCATAACAGACTGAAGGATACTTCCAATGACAGGAAGTCCACTCCACTGTAGATTTAGTCGACTAAAATCTGCTAATATTTGGTCTACTAAAACTCGACTAAGACTAAAAGACTTAAGACTAGACTAAGACTAAAACTCTTATGATATTTAGTTGACTAAAACTAGACTAAGACTAAAAGATTTCAGATAGACTAAAATGTGACTAAAACTAAATGGTGTGTTATTCAAAAGACTAAGACTAAATCGGAATTTGATGTTTGATAGAAAACATGTTCAAATAGCACCAACTACGCAACCGATCCCTACCTGGGTCTCCCCGACTAAGTTAGCCTCCACGTAACGTTACATGGCTCTACTCGTAACAGCAGCTGCCACCTATACGCTGCGGCCAGACGCCGCCCTGACCCCGGGCTCTCTTGTGGCCTTTTATTGTGGCCAGCCTAAGGCCCACCTGTGCAATCCCCATGCTGTCTGCTCAGCATCTTGATATGCT
>NW_025735650.1:0-888 GCF_021292245.1 Micropterus dolomieu
TCAACTAGAAAACCAGAAATGAAATGTTACCGGCTAAACAAAAGCTTCTCAAAAGAGCAACTTTAAGATACTCCCGTACACCCCTCTGTACTGGCTCACACTTGGACCATTCCAGGTCTTCTCCCTATAAATGACTCCACACTCCATCATTTCCTGTTTGCCCCTTCGGCCCAGATCCCTGCTTGATGAGGAGAACAGGTGAATAAAACAAACACTTGAATGACCTTGGGTAAATCCCATAAGCTAAAATAAATTACTTGAAATGAACTGTGTATGTGTTGTATTTATCCAACCATGATTTCAACTCTTCTGACCAGTACTTATATGAACTGACATGAAATGACAGGCCATGTGTCCATTGATGCTAGCCCATATGCTAAGGGTAACCGTCCAATGCTAATGCTCAGCTAAGGTTAGCTTAGCATGCCAAGACCAACACTGCTGGCTTCCATGAAGGCATGGGGTAGCCCCATGACACTATGTTAATTCAAAATTATTAAAAGGCCCAATTGAACAGCTGAGGTTGGCTCAAGATGAGTCAGATCATGAGCCTACTTTGTGGATTGTAGAAAATAATTTGCAGTGAAGTGATCACTGATGGTAAGGCCCATGTGGTTCTTTTTAATTAGTGAAAAATAAATAAAGTGCGTGTATTGCACCTGGACTACCTGGCATGATAAATCACGTTGCATTCATTTGTTTTCTTGTTGTTGTTTTTTACAGTTTAGGCCTATGTTAAAGCTCTAATCAACATCTTTATGTTGACAATGGATGAAATGACTATGTGTAATGTGAAAGCTGAAAGTTGTACTGAAGAACCTACAGAGAATTATTACACATAATGTAATTATTACAACTCTGAAGTTCCCCTGAACTCTAAAGAGCAAT
>NW_025735651.1:0-1007 GCF_021292245.1 Micropterus dolomieu
AGGAACCTTAAGTGCAGCAGAAATTTTTTTGTAACCTTGGCCAGATCTGTGCCTTGCCACAATTCTGTCTCTGAGCTCTTCAGGCAGTTCCTTTGACCTCATGATTCTCATTTGCTCTGACATGCACTGTGAGCTGTAAGGTCTTATATAGACAGGTGTGTGGCTTTCCTAATCAAGTCCAATCAGTATAATCAAACACAGCTGGACTCAAATGAAGGTGTAGAACCATCTCAAGGATGATCAGAAGAAATAGACAGTTAGACAGAGTTAAATATGAGTGTCACGGCAAAGGGTCTGAATACTTATGACCATGTGATATTTCAGTTTTTCTTTTTAAATAAATTTGCAAAAATTTCTACATTTCTGTTTTTTTTCTGTCAAGATGGGGTGCTGAGTGTACATTACTGAGAAATAAAATGAACTTTTTTGATTTTTGGAAAATGGCTGCAATGAAACAAAGAGTGAAAAATTTAAAGGGGTCTGAATACTTTCCGTACCCACTGTATATCGGCTGGCTGATATTATCGGCCAATATGAGTTAATTGCATTTAATCGGCATCGGCCATTTATAACAGCAGATATATGACTATTAAAAAAGAAACCTAGAGTCAGATCCATAGTTTGCCCACCAGAGGGCGACCAGCTGCAGCTCCCCTGTTAACAACACTGCCTCACCACAAAAACCACAGAAGAAAACAATCAGCTTACCGGAGTTTACCAGAGCTTACACACAGCATTTAGAAACACGCAGAGGGCTGTGTGAGTCGGTCTTTTGTCAAGTTAATTACATGACTTTAATAATTATAATAAAAACAGACCCAGTCACTTCTCCTCTCCTGAAAACATTCATGACTTGCTAACCCTCCTGTTTTTCACTGCACTCTCCCGGCTTGAGTCCGAGTGCCTTTAATTTGAGCAAAAAAATCCACTTGTTTCACTCCCGGGTTGCTAAACACAGCCATGGCAACAGATGTTTTGCCACTCAGTCCAGCGTGTTCCGGAAGGGG
>NW_025735652.1:0-593 GCF_021292245.1 Micropterus dolomieu
CCCCCAGTGGGACAGTAAACAACTGAACTGTGGCTGTTTCCTCTGTCTCCAGTCTACCTGCAGACGTCTCCTCAGACCTGCCATGACAGGTTAAAGAAAAGATGCAGAGATGAGGAGAAAGTCATTCCATTGGTGAGGATGCAGACTCAAACATAGGGTTTCACTTGACATAACAGACAAAGTTCATATCAATTCATGGGTTTATAGAGGATTGTGAAGATGAAATTTTCTGAATTGGTCAGCAATGTGCTACCTCAAATGAGATCTCAAGCCTGTGTGTGCACGTGTGTGCTCCCCCTCCTAGGAGTATCTGGAGTCCATCCACCAGCTGTATGAGGACTGGCTCATCAAGCGTACCTCCTCCCCTCTTCCTGCTCCTGTTCTGGTGAGTGAATATTCACATCCAGCCAAGTCTGTGCTTTGGTTTGTGTAGGTATTATACAGTATCTCACAAAAGTGAGTACACCCCTCACATTTCTGTAAATATTTGATGAACTTTTCATGTGACAACACTGAAGAAATGACACTTTGCCACAATGTAAAGTAGTGAGTGTGCAGCTTGTATAACAGTGTAAATTTGCTGTCCCCTCAAA
>NW_025735653.1:0-593 GCF_021292245.1 Micropterus dolomieu
AGAGGGGCTTAGGTCAGTGTGTGTATATTTGTGTGTGCATAACCCTGTTACAGAGTGTAGTTGTTAGTAAGAGTGGCACGCCACAACCACACTGCACCAACCCCAGCGACTGGCAGGCAAGAACCCCAGTAGCCACTAAGGGTGGGAGAAACAAACAACTCCCATACGCACTGTGACTCTAACGCGGAAGACCAACAAACGTAAAAAAAACGACCATCAAAATGCCAAATGACAACGCAATACCACCAGAACGGAAATGCCAGAACTTGCGGCACCCAGCACACCACCGCCGCGGAACGAACAACCAAACTACCAAAACGGCACACAATCATCAACATCAATGCAGAAGCGACAACCTCAACCGGCCCACTGTGCGAGCACAGCGACACTCAATGCCCGACAGGGACACAAACTAGTCTCTCCAAGCCAACCAGGAGATGCCCCTCCCGGACCTCAATGCCCAGCACCAACATGAATTGACAATCGACATACAGTGGCACTGCAGCCCTCTGAACCACAACCAAATCAAATCATGAGGCGCCCAGAGACCGCCCCCCCCCCCCCCCCCCCCCCCCCCCCCCCCCCCCCCCCCG
>NW_025735654.1:0-592 GCF_021292245.1 Micropterus dolomieu
AAAAATAGTGTGTTCTCGCATCCTTAACCATTTTATTGTAGTTAATTAATAAATCCTTCAGACTGAGGTAATGGACTTGGAGATTGGATTTTTTCCATTGGATTTTTTCCACAATGAAATCACTTATTAATAAATCAGTTTTTACTGCCTTTATGTCAATGGGCTGTAGCCTCACTTAGAAATAAACCACACACCTGTTTTCTCTGTTGCTTGTAACAGCCACCATTCAAGACCACTAACACCATAAAACAACTGGCGCCCAGCACAACAGACTCCAACATAAACTCCATGTAAGGATAAAAAAACAACAAGCCTCATGTGCTGAAGCCAAACAAGATTGAGATGATGTCGGGTGAAAACAGTCAACATCAGAAAGGCTGGAGTCATGAAGAGAGTCACATTAGCTCGCCGGCTTATGCTGAGCAGTTGCTAACATCGAGCAGTTGCTAATGTTATCCGGTGCAATATGTGACGTTATGGCTTTCCAAATTACTTAACCAGCTAACGCAATACATTTTACTATCCTAGTATACTATTACAATTAACAGGATTAAAACACTGAAATAACCGACATGGTGAAATTTCATTGGTT
>NW_025735655.1:0-591 GCF_021292245.1 Micropterus dolomieu
CACAGAGCATACTCGAGCTCAACAGGATGCAGCCACTTCAGGACGGGTCTCCTGACCTTACTCTGGTGGGCATGCTCAGTAGAGCTATGTAAATGACCCTGGCGATGACACCTTGGCAGGCTGTCATGGCAACACATCGAGTAGCAGGCATGTGGCCACTGACAGGAGAAAGAGGGAAGAGGAGGGAGAGTAGGATAGGACGGAGGAAAGGAATGAGAAATGGGGAAGTGAAAGGAAAAACGGAAGCACCGCTGATGAAGAAAAAGATTAAGGAGACAGGAAGATGGCATGATGATGGAGTGAATAAGGAGGACTAAAAGCAGCTAAAGATCTAACCTAGGCTATTGGGTATCCAGGTGTCAGCCAACATCTTTTTCTATTAGGGATGTGTTTGAGTAACAAATTAATCGACTACTTTTTTCCCCCCTATCAAAGCTTTTTGTCTTTATTTTTCATAGATTGATTGATTTTATTTATGGATTATCAGACGCAGGGGGAAAAAATCAAAAGGATAACATGTTAAAGTGAAAACCGTTGTTTCCAAAATGGTCCCAAGATGTTATAAGACAAAGAAGCACCAGACATTCAACA
>NW_025735656.1:0-590 GCF_021292245.1 Micropterus dolomieu
AATTAGATTAGAATACACTGAGACTGGTGAGTGGATGAACACTATGATTTGTTTCCTTAAAGAGATTAAATTCAAGCCTTCCAGATAGTTCAAATGTTTGATGAGTCATATTTAAACAATTTGTGCCGACTGATACCTGATCCATAATGAAAGAACCTGAATTTTCGCTTTTGTTGCTGCTTTATTTTGAAACTGCAGAACTTGCTCTACTTGTTGTCTCCCTGAACAAAATTCCATGGGCATCAAATGATATATTCTGTTTGTATGAGTATTCGGAGGTTATTAAACATTAGTTAAAGCTACAGACTTCTACAGTCTAAAGTCTTTCATTGTGTTGCCTTGACATCTTTTTAGCCTTGGGCAGTCTGTAAAACTACTCTCTATTAGGTGTGCCGAGGGCGTTAGCAATCACACCTGTGTCAGCTAATTCTGTATAAACAGTAAGGTGAGGAAGGTCAAAGGACTTTTCAATTTGATTAACAGAACTAGCAATACTAACAAAAACAAAACACTAACAAACTATCCCAAGTGTTCCACTTGTGTTCACTCTGTGTTTTTGGAATTCCCCCCCGTGGCTTTCAGCTGTGCTG
>NW_025735657.1:0-745 GCF_021292245.1 Micropterus dolomieu
TTTCTAGGTGGCGCTAGCGAGTCATTTTGCAACGCCCATGTGCGAAACTTGTAGAATACGAAATTTTTCACCGGTTCTGACATGTTTGCAAATTTTGGTGAGTTTTCGAGTATGTTTAGGCCATGTCATTTGGGCCTACTTTGCAGAAAAAAGAAAAAAAAAAAAAAAAAAAAAAAAAAAAAAAAAAAAAAAAAAAAAATATAATCCGAGCAAATTCAATAGGGACCTCGCACGGTCGTGCTCGGGCCCTAAAAAATGTTACCATTTTTACAGCATCAATAAAAAATAAATCAAATTTAGAGAGGAAAGGCAAAAGGCTTGATACAATACATCGTCATAATGCCAGGACATCACTGACTTCTATCTTTATTTGTTGCTGAATAAGAAAGTGTGCCTCAGGAATATATATATATATATTTTTTTTTACTTAAGAGCATAATTATGTTGATAGCAAGTCTGGTAGCTTTCAAATTAGTGATGCAGCTCAATCCAGCTACAGAAGGGAATGAAACTTCTTGTTTTTTGTATAACTGGACTTTTGTCAGGTGTTTTTTCCAAGAAACTGTTGAGGGAGAGAAAGAAAAATGCTCTTTGTTTCTGTGATGATTCTGCAGGTTCAAGAACATACCACTGTTAATACAATAAAGAATGGGGAAGAAAAACATCCAGTATTTTGTATTCAGTCAACACACCAATAGTTGGAGCCCACTGCATTTTCCCATTTACAATCTGTTATCCTATGGTA
>NW_025735658.1:0-590 GCF_021292245.1 Micropterus dolomieu
CTCCTGTCAGTCAGGAAGTTTCACTTCCTCACTTCGATCCACTGACAGGTGGAGGCTGGCACAGTGTGCTGGTTGAATTTGGTGCTGAGGATGTCCGGGATGATGGTGTTGAACAGGATCCTTGCATATGTCCCTGGAGAGTCGAGGTGTTGCAGGATGAAATGAATGCGCAGATTTTCAGGCAGGATGGTGACACAGTCTGGGGCAGGAGCCTTCCTGATCTTCTCTCTCTGGAAGAGTTGGCGCACATCCTCTACACAGATCATGGTGCAGGTGAGGGGTCAGAGAGGTGGGGTGAGAGCGTGGCAGTGGGATTTGGAGCGGGGGAGAGGTGTGACTGTGGGCTTCTCAAACCTACTGTAAAATCCATTCAGCTCGTCAGCCAGTCGTTGAGTACCAGCAGTGTTGGGGGATGGTCTCCTGTAGTTTGTGAAAGTCTGCAGGCCTCTCCACGCTGACGCAGGCTGTGAAGCTTTTTTCTAGCTTTTCAGCGTAGCAGCTTTGCTGCTTTCATCTCTTAGTCAGTGTGTTCCTGGCCTGGTTTGACAGGACTCTATCACCACTTCTGAAGGCCTCCTCTTTGGTCTGAC
>NW_025735659.1:0-1198 GCF_021292245.1 Micropterus dolomieu
GAAGACTCCCAGTCTATTTTCCGCCGCCCCTGTTACTTTCAGTAGTAGTTCCACCTTGTTGTCGGCCCATGCAACACTGCGAACACTCATACTGCACAACTGCAGAGTAGATAATCTGCTTCCTGGTTACAGGAATGTTTGATGATAAATTATTTTTCACTATTGGCATAGTTTTAGGGCTGGACAATAAAACAATAATGATAATTGTTGCAATATAATTTTCCTCAATAACAATATAATAAATCTTCAATATATCATCAATAAATATTTGGTTTAATTAATTTGATGATTATGATGATTATGAGGCCACGATGAGATTGTAAAACGATGTATTTTTCTCACTGTGAGACTACTTGGTACTTTTAAAGCAAAGTATTTGTACCAATCCAAAGAAGTAGGTAGTAATGAAATGCAGATATTTAATGTTACTTCATATAACTGTAGCTAACATAGCATAGCATTATTCCATTATTCCAGCATTATTACTGACCTCTGCTGCTGTTTTCACTTCTGATGCTGCTGTTATTAGTATAGAGTCAGATACATGTTGAACTACACACTTTACAGTGCTGCAGCCAAACCACGTTCACTCCACCTTAATATATCTGTTCCTGTTTTTGTCTCGTCTATCGTAGTCACATGTTTATTTCTTCTAACTTGATTATTGTGATCTTGTGTTGAGCACCATGGGCCTTGAGAAACGGCTTTTCGTTCATTTGTGTACTCGATATGTGGATGAATGACAACAAACGAACTTGAAGTAGCAGCAAAAAAGCGTCCTGCTCAGCTTCCAGACCGCAGTCTGAAGAGGAGATGTTAGCTAGCACTAACCGCCTTCACTTTTCCAGCAGTTGGAAAACAGACAGACTTTAATTAACGGACACGCTGTGACCTGCAGCGTACATTTACTGCCAGACTGAAACGTAGCGCTCATCTTTTCCTCCTCTGCTTTCAGCGTCACCTACTGCCGCCTGTCCTGTAGCTGTCCTATAAAGAATGAGGAGAGGACGCTAGCTAAGCGCTGCCGTGCTGCACAGTGAAAATCATTAACGTTCGTCTGATTTTATTGATCATGTCAAAGTTTAGTAGCAGCGCTCATTAAACAGCTGTCTGTCTGTGCTGAACAGGGAGAACCACACGTCTCCGTTGTGTTCACACCACAGACGGTCCGGAGCTGCACTTCCACATTTCTGAGTTC
>NW_025735660.1:0-589 GCF_021292245.1 Micropterus dolomieu
TGAAAAACATGACACACTAAAGAACTGACATGGCTGTATCTCAGTTCATTACATTTAGCTGACGCTTTTTATCCGACGCGACTTACAATTGCTATATATGTCAGAGGCACACCTCTGGAGCAACTAGGGGTTAAGTATCTTGCTCAGGGACACATGGACGTATCACAGTGGGATTTTAACCCGGGTCTCTCACACCAAAGGCATGTGTCTTATCCACTGTTCCATTACCACCCCAATTCAGTATCAAGTAATTTAGAAGAATTGATAATACTGCTGATGTTTAAGCCCACAAAAGAGTTTCTTAAGAGAAAGAGTTCTATATGACGCAATCCACAAAACAGTTCTTTATTCCCTTTTGGCATCTGTGCTGCACTGGTTAAATAAGACTGAGACGGAGAAGGACAAAAACTGTGGATCGACTGGGCAGAAGTCCTGAATGAGATTCATAATGTCCGTAAGGCCGCATTATATGTGGTGTCCAAAACATACAGCCCATGTTACAGTTTAGATCGTTTAGGAGTTAAGTTGCACTTCTGGTTTTCAGAGACATTACGTAAGAGAATTATCAGTTGTATTGGGCGACAGGAAA
>NW_025735661.1:0-589 GCF_021292245.1 Micropterus dolomieu
CAGTGGACAGATAAATGAGCAGAAACAGCTCAGAGAGAAAAAAATGACAGAAGAGAGGAAGAGAGAGAGAGAGAGGGGGGGTGAGAGAGGGGGTGAGAGCAGCAGATGTGAGGGAGCTGACAGGTGAAGCCGGGCGATCGATGCCAGCCGAGATCACAGAGGCAGGTGGAGCGAACGGTGAGTCATCGCCCTGTGTGTGCGATGAAGCAAAGAGAAGAAGAAGAAGAAGAAGAAGAAGGAGAGGTGGTGGTGAGGGAAGCCTGCTGTGCGTCACTGCTTTACATGTTCTGCCTCTCTCTCTCTCTCTCTCTCTCTCTCTCTCTCTCTCTCTCTCTCTCTCTCCAGGGAGATGGCTTTTCAACCTGCAGGTCAGAAAACAATGACGTTTTTATTTCACTTAAAGTTTGGACCTGTGAAGAAAAAGTCCTGTGCACCAACAGAGTTCAGCTTCGTGCAGATTTGAGGATTAATGCTCTGCAGCAAAAGTATTTAAATGGCTCTTTCTGAGCGCCTGTCCTTTCAAAGTTAGATCTGTAACAGTACAGCTGCCCATAAACAGAACGAGACACAGAGCAACTACAAGAACTAG
>NW_025735663.1:0-587 GCF_021292245.1 Micropterus dolomieu
CACACACACACACACACACACACACACACACACACACACACACACACACACACACACACACACACACACACACACACACACACACACACACAACATACTCCCTCGCACTAATATGACAGTGTCAGCTAGTGTAGAATACTGAACGGTTAGTTGTCAGAAATATACTTTAACATTATGCATGATCCTACCCTCACATCATGTATTCTGAAGAACCAACCTGTCCAAGCAAACTGTTGGCTTGTCAACAAGAGGAGGATTCTTTCTCCACCATAGGCAATTTTCTTGGTGCTCCACATGAGAGAGCTGTGTAATATTCAAGGCATACTTTTTTTAGTATTATGTATGTCAACACTGTACAGTTCACTTAGGATGCACATGCAAAATAACTTATTTAGTTCAGCACCATCCTTGTTGAACTCCAAGACGATGGAGAGTGATAAAGGAGAGAGCATAAAATCCAATTGATTTCACCACCCATAGTTATAGCAGCTCTGTTATACAATGCAGTTAAGCAGAAAAAAGAAAACACAAACATTCTGAGCTCAAAGTGGGATTTTTATGTTTAAATATCAAAAGTTTACAGAAAA
>NW_025735664.1:0-586 GCF_021292245.1 Micropterus dolomieu
AGCTGAGCTGTAAGTGTAGTGACCCAGAGAGTCCCCTCATAGCCTGCCATTGACTATGTACAGACCCAGTGTACGGCAGAGCTGTAAAAGCTGCATACCGCTTGTATTAGTAAGCTTGTCAAAGCTCTTTTTAGTAGGACATTCAGGGAGGGGGAAGCAGAAGCTTCCAGGTAAGTGTTTGTCTCCCTGGGTGTTCATAGTGTCAGCTCTTTCCCCTGTTCGAGCGTTCAAGTCCCCACAAAGAAATACATTTCCCATGGTTTTATAATGGTTAACTTCCTCCTCAAGAATAAAGTAATCTGTTCAAAAATTTGACAAAATTATTGAACAGATTACTTAAAAAACAAATAATAATAATAAACTAGATATTAAAAAATACTACTAGTAACAAACAAAAAGAAAAAAAGTGTAAAAAGAGGAAAGTAGTATTGTAGGTAAATGAATAAAATATTAAACTTACATTTTAGAGTGTTTCATGTGTGAAATACTGTTAAGAATTGTCCTTATATTACTATTCATTTAAAATGATATCCAACATGCCAAACTATGGATTATTATGTCTTTAAGAGGTCTCTGCTCTTCCACC
>NW_025735666.1:0-584 GCF_021292245.1 Micropterus dolomieu
AAAAAAAATAAACATTATTATTTGTCTCTTTAATACTGAGTCAGTTAACTGCAGATAGAGTAAATTTCATCTTAGTTAGAATTTTAAACTTAAAACTTTTTTAAACTGTCCTTATTTAATTGAAAGTTTGTTTTCTAGAGCAGTGGTTCTCAAAGTGTGGTTCAGGGACCCTAGGGGTCCTTGAGGAGGTTCCTGGGTGTCCCCAGCAAAATCTGGAACAATTTATTTTTTTTATAATTCCATCAATAAGTAACCCAATGACAGAATGTATGACTACTTAGGTCACAGGTTTCATAAACTTTCTGCAATAAAAAAAAAAAATCAGAATGGGGGTCTGTGGTCTGATTTAAAAAAAAAAAAAAAAAATAGTTTGAGAACCACTGTTCTAGAGCACAGTGTGGGTTCATACATCGGATATCTAAGAGAGATGTGTTCAGTTTTATACTGAGTGACTTGTTTTTGTGTTAGCTAATCTAAACAGCCGTTTTCTCTAAATGACTTGTTTCCTGTACGCCAAGTCATTTTCCTCGCCCTCTAAGGCAGTCAGATCATCATACAAACTGTTTCTTACAGCCAGACATTTA
>NW_025735667.1:0-777 GCF_021292245.1 Micropterus dolomieu
ATAATGTAAAAAATACATAATATTATGAGACTAACATCATTTTATTGAGAATTTAAAAGAATTTTTAGGTCTACCTACCATTTACTCTAATGTGCATTGCGGTATTGCTCCACTGATATGGTAGTATTCATACTACTTCAGACCGTCTGACAGAAACAGTTTGGGACTGTATGTTAGGACGTCTGACAAGGAGGTGGAAACTGAAACTAATAGAAAACACTTGTGATCGGGCAGAAATCTCACCATAAATCCACATTTTTACTTCAGCACATCCAATAAAGTGCAGCTCACAGTCCCAAACAGAGCAAGGTTGCTCAGTTTCAAGAAGTTTATGTTGCAAAACACTATCTTGCACCACCGTAGACTGGCCTTCAGTCTGACTACACGAGGAGGCCAGGCAGAGTTGGCATTCCTTTGTGAAAAATTATTTAATGATTAACTAATCAGATGAGGCCACTGCCTAACTGTCATTAGTCAGGATGATGCCAAGGGAAGCCAGCCGCTGTCTGGCTTCATGCCAATCCAATCACAGCATGCGATCAACGTTATTCAGATGAAGAACGAGAGCTGTTAGCAATTTTAGCCGGTGCAGTTATGGAGGGTGGAGATTTGGAGTTTTAAGTTATAAATAGTTTCACTAAACTACCACTACAGCAGCAATTTAAGATTAAATCTGATGGAAGACCAACGCCAGAACTGGAGGGGTTCGGACGTTCAGTAAGGAAAACTATAACGTTAATCCGTACAGAGTGGCTGGCCGGTAGCGCCAAACTTCAA
>NW_025735668.1:0-583 GCF_021292245.1 Micropterus dolomieu
CTTCTCTAAGATTTTTGAAAGGAAGGGCAATTTGGAAATAGGCCTGAAATTAGCAAGAACTGATGGATCTAGAGCAGGTTTTTTAATCAGAGGTTGAATTACTGCATGTTTTAAAATTTCAGGGACCACACCCGAGGTCAGACTACTATTTATAACTGCAACAACAGATGGTCCTACAGTGGGGAAAACCTTCTTAAATAGTCGAGGGGGGACAGCCACAGTGTCTAAAACAGTTTGGCAGGTGGAGTGAAACCATGAGCTAAGCTCTTCTGTGTGCAATACAGACTCAGGAGTGATGGTGTTCTGACTGAAAACAGCCGAGAACTGAGCAGCAGTGGAAGGGTTAATCATGCGACAGCGCCGTGCAGCAGCGTGAGGTTTAAATGTAGGACAGGCAAGAGCAGTCTCAAATAATACAGGCATATGGTCAGAAAACACTGCGTCACATATCTCTAGATTAAGAACAGGCAAGCCATATGATAAAACAAGTGTGTGTCCATGTTCTTGTGTGGGTCCAGACACAGATTGCACAAGATTAAAAGAATCAATGAGGTTTAGAAAACCCTTTGTCATTGGCTTATCA
>NW_025735669.1:0-784 GCF_021292245.1 Micropterus dolomieu
ACCCCTGGATAGAAGATCCAGCCACATTACCAAGCAACAGGAGTGCAGTTGAGGCAACTTTCTTCAGGACTGAGAGACAGCTGACCAGGGAGTCGGAGTGGAAAGCTGCCTATGCTGCTCAAGTTCACGAGATGGTCGAGCGCCGAGCTGCAATGGAGTTGTCTAAAGACGTCCTTCAGACATGGACTGGCCCAGTCTGGTACATTAGCCACCTCATCGCACCCAACCCACACTCAGTCACAACTCCGGTGAGACTGGTTTGGAACAGTAGTCAGAAGTGCAGAGGGGTGAGTCTGAATGATCTCCTGTTAAAGGGCCCTGACGTCCTCAATTCTATTCGTGCTGTGCTTCTCAGGTTCCGGAGGGGACGTTTTGCGGCTTTGGGAGACATAAGGAAAATGTACAATTCAGTGTGGCTTGATGATCAGGAGGTACATTTGCATAGGTTTCTGTGGCGTGATTCCGAGGAGGAGGAGCTGGGCGAGTATGCAGTCACAAGGGTTAACATTGGTGACAAGCCTGCAGGTTGCATCGCTCAACTCGCCATGAGAGAGACAGCAAATCTCCCCCAGTTTAGCCATCTTGAGGAAGAGCGTCGAGTGTTAGAGGAGGACAGCTATGTCGACGATATCCTGACCTCTCATAACAACTTGGACCAGCTCAAAGTCATCACAGAAAATGTGGAGCAAATTCTGGAGGCGGGAGGTTTCAAGTTAAAGCCATGGGTCTTTTCTGGTGAAAGTAGGAGGGAGTCTGTTGGAAAACAGGAGCAGGAGGCTACTCC
>NW_025735670.1:0-809 GCF_021292245.1 Micropterus dolomieu
AAAGAAATATGACCACATTACTCCTATTTTAGCTTCATTACACTGGCTCCCAGTATGTTTTAGAATTGACTTTAAAATTCTATTGATCACTTTTAAAGCTCTTCATGGCCTCTCGCCTTGTTATATTTCTGACCTTTTAGTCCCATACGCACCAGCACGTACCTTGAGATCCTCGGGCAGAGGTCTGCTGTCTGTTCCAGAGTCTCGACTGAAAACTAAAGGGGACAGAGCGTTTGCTGTCAGGGCCCCGAGGCTCTGGAACAGCCTGCCCGAGGAAATCAGGTCGGCTGAGTCAGTGAACTCTTTTAAGTCCCTTCTTAAAAAACACTTTTATAGGAGAGCCTTTCCCGATCTTATTTGATTTATTTTATTCTATTTTACTTATTTATCTTAAACGTGTCTTTTCAATGTTTTCATGCTTTTATCTTGTATTGTTTTTGTATTATTGTCTCTTGGGTATTATTGTCTTTACATTTGTTAAAGCACTTGTTTTTGAAAAGTGCTCTACAAATAAAGATATTATTACATTTGTCCTTATTAAAAGCTATGATCCATTTACTTGTTATAAACATGTATATATGTGGATCATTAGCTTCTAAAAGAGTCCAGATGTCCTCGTTTGGGTCTTTTCTAGATTGGCTGAAATGTGTAAACTGGTCGTATTTGCGGACTGAGATGAGGAACCAAATGCAGACAATGGCAAGGCGAGAGGAGGATGCATTTCAAACAAAAGATTTATTCAGCAAAAACAGGCTTACTCATGAGCACAGCAGGCAAAAGGTCCAAACAAAGGCATCTCCAAACAGGCA
>NW_025735670.1:829-9559 GCF_021292245.1 Micropterus dolomieu
CGTGGCCACTGACAGACAGAGGAGGAGGTGTGTGTTAGCGAAGCAGAGTGACAGAGTCACCGTGACAGGGCCGAGGGAGAGAGAGAGCAGGAGGAGAGTGGAGGAGAAGCGGTAAGCATGGAGTAGCTCAACCTGTAGGGAGGGAGAGGGGAGGTGGGTGGAGTCCTGAGGCATACAGGTCCTGGAGAGATGGAAGGCGACTATCATGGAGGCTTTGAAGCAGGCTGGCACATGGCATGTCTCCAATGAGGTATTAAAGATGTCTTTGAACACCGGAGACAACTGATCAGCACAGTGCTTCAGGGTGGATGGGGAGACAGAGTCCAGCCCCGCTGTTCTGCCTCCTGATGTCACAGGGGTGCGCTGAGTGAAGGCTGAGGTGAGGACCCAAATGCAGACAATGGTGAGGTGAGAGGAGGATGCAGTTCAAACAAAAGATTTATTCAGC
Organism: Micropterus dolomieu; assembly: GCF_021292245.1. Lineage (NCBI taxonomy): Eukaryota > Metazoa > Chordata > Actinopteri > Centrarchiformes > Centrarchidae > Micropterus > Micropterus dolomieu. The sequence continues at coordinate 1,278 of NW_025735670.1, forward strand.
AAAAACAGGCTTACTCATGAGCACAGCAGGCAAAAGGTCCAAACAAAGGCATCTCCAAACAGGCAGAGTAAAATCCAGAACAGGGCAGGGAAAACAATCCAAATGCAAGGAAGAGATCCATGAAACAAAGGAACAGGCAAGAACACTAGACGCAAGGACGTGACAAAGACTGAAGGTAACTGAGGACAATATATACACATACTGGTAAACGAGCAGGGAGGCAAGCACAGCTGAGATACATCAGGTAATCAAACAAAGCTAGACAAGGACACCAGGTACAGAAGGTACCAAAATTAAACAGAAAGCAAAGTTTCACAGGAACACACAAGGACAGATCTGCCAAAGTAAAACACCAAAACATGTCACAAAGTCAGCCAAAATCAGGGCACGGGCAGGAGCAAACAGGAGACAAGACTACTCTAAAACATAAAATAATAGAAGACTAAGGACTAGGACACAGACCATAATGATAAAACACAGAAGTACACATATCAGGAAAACACTTAGACATGAACTAAAGCACAGGACTAAGAACTAACTAAACAAGACTACACAGAGAAACACAGAACCAAAAACGGACTTTAACAGGAAAGACATGAACACAGAAACTACATTCTAACAATATTAGTTCTTTGTCTATGGTCCCTGCAGGCTGAGAGCTTGTTGTATGTCCTGCAGGTTCAGGTGTCCTGGTCCAGGTGTGTTCCAGTGTGCTTTGACTGGACTGGTGTTTGTTGTGGCTCAGGAGGCGGAGCTGCTGTACCGGACTGTCCAATGGGATGAGAGCCTCCTCCAATCAGCTGGCAAGAAGGCTGCAGGGCTGCTGTTCAGTATCAAATGTCCTGAGAACGCTGTCTGTCAGCTCCACCTGCCACACTGTGAAACAAAGGATGGTGAGGACATTATTGTGCTTTGTTAGGAGAGTTTTGTCAGAGCAACGATTAAACAACATCCTGATGGTTTACCTGTTCTAACAGTCTGAACAGCTGTGCAGCTAAACAGGGGGCGTTTGTCCTGAGGGGGGCGCTAGAATAAAATCAAAAGGGATGCTGCCAGAGGAAATTTCCCGAGGTCACCATCAGTTATCATCTGGGGCTCATTTTCCTTTAGTTTTATTACTTATTTTGCATTTCCATTTATTGTCAGGAACAAGGGCACCAACACCGAAAGTTGTGTCGATAAATTGCTCAACCTGGGCAACAGTTGACTAGTCTTCCTGGAAATACAATAGAACAAACATTGTGCTGAGGTTGTTATCAGTAAACCAAAGTTTAACACTCTGTGTTTTCACAGCTCTGCTGCCTGACGGTCTGCTGTCTGTCGTCCACATCACTGATGATGGAATGAGCATCCTCGACCCGCTGGAGATTACTGACACTCATGTGGTTGTCAAAGTCCCTCACCTCTCTGCCTTCGGCCTAGTCTGGGATATCGTTAAGAGGTTGTGGACGACACCAGTTTGTGGCCAAGTTCTGCTGTTCCTCAGACCACCAAACACAGAAACAGACACGAAAATCCTAAATGTGCTTCTCCTGCCGAACAACATCCCTCTGGACGAGGTAAAGCTTCATCTCACAGCTGTCAGTCCAAAGTTCTCTGATGTGGCTTAAAGGAAAAGTTCAGTTTTTTAAACAACAATCAAGTGTCCATATGAACACTGACCAGCCTTTTCTTGCTGTAACCGTTCCTCCTGTTCATACTGGACTAATGTATTTTCACTGTATGTGATGGAGGACAAAATTTACAGCCCTCATTCTGAAGTTAATACAGTATGAAGCTTGAACAGTCTCAGACACATCAAGTTGAGATCTTACAAAGTTAGTTTTATCCCCAGCAGTATCTTTATTAATATATTCAATTAACTTCCAGCAACATAGAAGCAAATGTGTCCTCGTCCAGTATGAAAAACATTAAAGGCCCGTAGATTGTTACATTAAAATTAGGTCTAGGATTCATTTAGGGTCAAGTGTTGAGTGTATGCTCAATATATTAGCCCCCCTCCAAACAGGACAAGGCAGTCCTGTAGTGTTGTGTTAGCTTTACTGTTGTATTTCCTCACCAGCCAGTTAGATTGCAGCAATTTCAGATATATATTGACAGTTAGTGCTTCATGCTGCTTCCCAGTCCTCAGAAGGGATGTCCTCTTGTAAATCAGGAGAGGTGGTTGCGTGGTTGGCGATGAGATCCGCTATGGGTGAACAACAATCTGGCGACGAATGACTGGAGAACTGGAGAAGATATACTGCAGGAAGGTGAGCTGATGAAAGGCAGGTGTGTCTGGTCGATGAGGAGTGATGAGCTGATTGCCAACAGGTGCGTGAGCCCACGGAGCCAGAGGAGGTAGTCATGACGACAGACAGACAGACAGGGGATAACACCAGCGACCTGGCCAAGGCCGTAACAAAAGCTGTCGCATGCATTTCTGTGTCCTAGATGGATAATGGTGGATAGACAAACACTGATAATGATGATCAAATAAATTATTTCAGCAGTATGTATTACCAAGGATATCATACCTGGCACCCAACTCAATGACTTTAAGGTCCCATGAACCAATACCACAAGTAAACACATTTCTAACTTATAACGTATTCTTATTCAACATTTTGATTGAAGTATAAATACAGAGGAAGCTGAAGTGTGAAATTCATTCTAGATTTATCTGCCTGGGGCTATTATTCAACAGAAGTCTTACAGAAACTTTTTTAAGTTTTAGATTAGGTTTGTAGGAGGTGGCAACAGGATGTTCTGAAACAAATACAGGAGGATGTTCAACTTAAAGGTCCAGTGTCTAATATTTCTGAGGATCTGTTGACAGAAATGCAATATAAGATCCAGAACTATAATGAACCATGTTTTTATTACCTCAAAATGAGACATTTCTATCTACATATACCGTGGGTCCTCTTACATGGATGTCGTAGCGTCCATGTTGATTCCACATTCTGACTTAAGAGCGCATGAACACACTAAAATCAGAAGATTTCACAACTCCATCCGAGGGGCACATGAATGCACCGTGGACAGTTTGTTGCAATTCACAACCCTCACTTCTACCACTAAAACTTCCACTCTGAACCTTTAAGAATATTCATTCTTCCTATAAACCAGGGGTATTCAATTAGAATTCAAAGAGGTCCAGTTAGAGAAAATTTCCTGAAGCAGAGGTCCGGAACATCATAACGACTAACTAGCGTCATTATTCAGTGCCGTAACATATAGTTGTATCAACGTATGTTTTTAGTAAACAAGTCACAATATTCAGTTTTCACATCAAACTGGAGGGATTAATTAAAACTACTACTAATAAATTCTAAATTTAAGTAACAAATGAACAGCTTTAATGCCTCCTCTTCTCTTTCATTCCCTCTTACAGAGCTACCACTTCTACTTTCTCTTGTTCAGTGAGAAACGTGAGCTCTAGCTTGTGCTGCCAGCTGGATTGGAGTTATGTGAGATATTCTGGTTCTGAACTGACCGTGAAGGATTGTACATGTAAGAATCTGTACATTCTTGATTAAAAGCCATGTGAAATCTCTTCTCTCTTTCGCCTCCTCTCTCCCTACGTGTTTCCAGAATGTCTCCGGTGTATCGCACTCGCGGACTCGCAATGCCTATTGGAATGTACAGATTTGATTGGCTGAGCGGCGTCACATGAGACGATCGGAACACATGCAATTGTTCTATGAGTTTCCTGGTCTGCTAAACCAGTACAGTAAATGCTAGAAAAGCTGCGCGGGTTAAAATAGGAACGCCCCGTCACAAAGTAGTAAGTCTCAATAATAAATTGGCTGTAGGTCGGTGGTCCGGAGAGGACGGCGGCTGGGTCCGGATCCGGACCGTGGTCCGCCTACTGGTGACCTCTGCTATAAGCAATGGAAGTTGCTATTTGCCAAGTGCAGACACAAAATAAGGGACTATGTACCCAAACACAGAACACAAGGCTAAGCAGATTCAGTCTTACGCTGTTTAAGGGTAACAAGCTTACAACAGTGAAAGCAGCACGGGTCAAAAGCAGGTGAGCAGTCCAATAAAAGGCAAACAAATCCAAACAAGGAGGCAGGAAAATAATTTGACCAAATAATCCAAACAGAAGTGCAATTATCAGGCAGAGGGAATCAAACCCAAGGAAATCCAGTATATAGACGCTTGACGAGAAGCAATGGCGACAACAAACAAGGGGAACACACTGACTGAAGTACACAAGAGAGGTGATAATGAGGGGCAGGTGAAACTCATTAGGGCGGGGTAGAAAATCAAACAAGCAGTAAAACACACAAGGGCAGGAAGTGTAGCGATCCGAAATAGCTGACATGAAATTTTCACCAGATGTTAAGTTATCCATACATACAAAAAACAACAAATAAGTTCAGAAATTAAGTTATGCATTGTAATGTGAAATAACACAGGGTAAAATTATTAAACAATCTTACTGAAACTTGAATTGAATACTTCGTACATAAGTCTTTGTTGGTAATGAGCTTAAAGATGCCTCCTGAATGGAGAAACTAGTCGCATGCATTGCTCAGGATTTTGACTCATTCTTCCAAATAGTCTTCAAATCATAAAAGGTTCCATTGGCCTCTTCTATGAACTCTGCTCTTTAGTCATTTCCAAAGATTTTCACTTGGATTCAAGTCAGGTGATTGGCTGGGCCGTTCTCCCAGCTTTATTTTCTTTCTCTGAAACTGAGAGTTTCCTTGGCTGTGTGTTGTGGGATCATTGTCTTGCTGAAATGTCCACCCTCGTTTCATCTTCATCATCCTCGTAGATGGCAGCAGATTTTGCCATTTGTTTTCCAAACACGGTGTGTATTAAGGCATACAAAGAGTTCAGTTTTGCTCTCATTTGACCAGACTATATTCTCCCAGTATTTCACAGTCTTGTCCAAATGTTGTGCAGCAACTTTAAACAAGCTTCAACATGCTGTTTCTTCAGTCTTGCGTGGTGAGTGTAAATACAGGCCATGGCATTACTTGTTTTCTTTAAAAACAATTGTAGCTGCCAATTCCATGTCTTTCTGAAGCTCTCCACAAGTGGTCCTCGGCTCTTGGACAACTCTTCTGATAATTATTTTTCACTCCTCTGACAGAAATCTTGTGAGCAGCACCGGGGCTCTCATTTATAAACGGTGCGTACGTACAAAACAGAGCTGGAAACGGGCAGACGCAACTTCCCAAGCAAAGGTAGTGATCTATAAAAAACTAACTTAAGGGGAAAATGTGCGTCCTGTAAGTAAACTCTGAACCATGCGTACGCACATGGCAGAAGGACGAAACTGTTTGAAATGAGGCTGACTGCTGTGTAAAATATATCCAAATATTACCTCTGAGTATTGTAGGCTTAAAGCCTTTCTGAATGAACAAACACCCGTTTGATGGGCAAAAAAAAACATTATTTAAGATCATTTGCAGCGCACACAACAGATCCAGATTCAGGATAAGAAACACAAACGGAGATTCTGTTTCAAGAAAGAATGCCTAAATAGATCATGTATTGTTTTCACATGTTTGTTTGCTTATGGAGCCAAACGCTGAGCGCCAGCGTGTGGATGTGATGCGCTGCTTGAAAAAAACACTTTTTTATTGTCATTTCCAACAAGTCATATTTTTTTAAACTCATCGGCAGCCTCGTTAAGTGAGTGGAGTTTTTGTGTAGCCTAAATAAATGTTTAAATGCAGCTGGAATGCATTTGGTTTACTCTCTTTACAAAAAGGGGAATCCAGATCAGTACCTGGGTCATCCCGTCTGTCTGTGTGTCCCTCCGATCAGTGACGTCACTACTCAGAGGGAGGCACCGTCCTGCAGATCGGTTATGAAGGGGTGGAGCTCCGGTGTCCCCATTCCTCCGGTGCACAAGCGTTGCATTAAAGTGCGTTTTTTACCCACCAAACAGCGTCAGCTTCACCAAAAGGAACGTCAGCATCACGCTGAGTTAAACCTCGTTTTGTAGCTTCTTTCCACTTCCGGATTATAAATTTAGAAATCCTTCTGTAACCAATGCCATCAGTATGTTTAGCAACAATGAGGTTGCAACGGTCTTGAGAGCACTCTTTGCTTTTGCCCATCATGAGATGTTCCTTGTGTGACACCTTGGTAATGACACCTTTTTTTATAGGCCATCACTTGGGCCTGAATCAGCTGATGTAAATTTGCAATGAGACGTCACAGGACTGTTTTCTAATTACTGATAGATTTCAGCTGGTGTCTTGGCTGTCCATGCCTTTTTGCAGCTACCTTTCTTCATGTGGTCAATACTTTTTCCAGATAACTTTCCAGATAACTTCATTTCTGAACTGATTTGTTTTTATGTATGGATTACCTGGGTTGTTACCAACATCTGGTGAAAATTTGATGTCAGTAGCATCACAGAGTACGGTCTAGACCTGCTCTTATGAAAAGCACTGTGAGATAACTGTTGTTGTGAGTTGGCGTATATAAATAAAATTGAAAAAATTGAATTGAGTAGCACCTTTAGAAGTATGTTTACTGAGAAAAATAGTAATGTGTTCAATACTTCTTTTACCTGCAGTATGTAATATATACACATACACACGGGCAAACAGCATTTAGTCAGCCTCTGATTGTGCAAGTTCTCCTACTTAGAAATTTTCATCGTAGATACACTTCAATTATGAGACAAAATAAAAAATCCAGGAAATCACATTGTAGGATTTTTAAAGAATTTATTTGTAAATTATGGTGGAAAATAAGTATTTGGTCAATAACAAAAGTTCAACTCAATTCTTTGTAACATAAACTTTGTTGGCAATGATGTTTCCTGTAAGTCTTCAGCAGGTTTGCACACTGTAGCTGGTATTTTGGCCCATTCCTCCCTGCAGATCTCCTCTAGAGCAGTGATGTTTTGGGGCTGTCGCTGGGCAACACGGACTTTCAACTCCCTCCACAAATTTTCTATGGGGTTGAGGTCTGGAGACTGGCTATGCCACTCCAGGACCTTGAAATGCTTTTTACGGAGCCCGAGCGGTGTGTTTGGGATCACCGTCATGCTGGATGACCCGGCCACGTTCCATCTTCAAGGCTCTCACTGATGGAAGGAGGTTATGGCTTAAAATCTCACGATACATAGCCGCGTTCATTCTTCCCTTTACACGGATTAGTTTTCCTGTCCCCTTTGGAGAAAAACAGCCCCAAAGTATGATGTTTCCTCCCCCATGCTTCACAGTAGGTCTGGTCTTCTTGGGATGCAACTCTGCATTCTTCTTCCTCCAAAAAAAGTTCTATTTTAGTTTCATCTGACCACATGATATTCTCCCAATCCTCTTCTTGATCATCCATATGTTCTCTGGCAAACTTCAGACGAGCCTGGACATGTACTGGTTTAAGCAGGGCGGCACACCTGGCACTGCAGGATTTGAGTCCCTCTCGGCGTAGTGTGTTACTGATGGTAGCCTTTGTTACTTTGGTCCCAGCTCTCTGCAGGTCATTCGTCAGGTCCCTCCGTGTAGTTCTGGGATTTTTGCTCACCGTTCTCATAATCATTTTGACCCCACGGGATGAGTTCTCGTGTGGAGCCCCAGATCGATGGAGATTATCAATGGTCTTGTAGGTCTTCCATTTTCTTACAATTGCTCCCACAATTGATTTCTTCACACCAACCTGCTTGCCTATTGTAGATTCACTCTTCCCAGCCTGGTGCAGGTCTACAATTTTCTTCCTGGTGTCCTTCGACAGCTCTTTGGTCTTGGCCATGGTTGAGTTTGGAGTCTGACTGTTTGAGGTTTGAGGCAGTTGTTAAGTGAACTCAGCATTCCAGGGTCTGTGGATCTGACGGGCAAGTATATTTGTGTGTCATCAGCATAAATATGAAAAGACATACCTTGTTTATGGATAATATGTCCAAGGGGAAGCAGATACAAGGAAAACAAAATGGGTCCTAAGACCGACCCCTGAGGCACACCATATTTAACTGGACAGAACGAAGAGACATAGTTGTTCATCATTCTAGGGCAGTACCAGAGATCCCCACCCAGTGCCTCAGTCTGTCTAACATGATGTTGTGATCAATGGTGTCAAAAGCAGCGCTAAGGTCCAGGAGTACCAGGACTGAGCACATACCTTCATCAGCAGACATTAAAAGGTCATTGGTGACTTTAAGCAGGGCAGTCTCAGTGCTGTGGTACTTCCTGAAACCAGACTGAAACTTTTCAAATAATTTGTTATTTTCCAGTACAGTGAGCAGCTGTTTGGACACAATTCTTTCTAGAATCTTTGCAATAAAAGGCAGTTTTGAAATTGGTCTAAAATTATGTGGGAGGGAG
>NW_025735671.1:0-581 GCF_021292245.1 Micropterus dolomieu
TATATATATATATATATATATATATATATATATATATATATATATATATATATTTATATTTATTGTGTGTGTGTGCATGCCTATTTGCATTGGGCATGGCTGTACTGTGTTGTGACAGGTTTAAGTACATGGGCTTTCATGTGGTTTTAGGGACTTAATAGGCACACGCCACACCTAAACTATATTCTTTGGGGGCCCTCGCTATACAAGTGTTGTTTTCCCCCCACATCTAATCATGGCCCCTTGCTCACATATACACACACAAACACACACACTCCCTTATAGCCAGTCAAAGGGCAAACCGCTGCCCCACCTCCTGAAGGTGCACCTGGCATCTGCAAGTCCACTCCAATTACATCTCCCCAATTACAGGTTATGAACCAATTAGTCACCCTCTCGTTTTACACTGCCCCTATCACTCTCCCTCCTCACAGCTCAAATATGTGGGCATCTGTTAGATATGGGGCAGAGGGTCCTATCATTGACAACATGAGGGAGGTTGCTGGTCTGAGGCATTTGCTTGTCAGTGCATCTTGGGGGGAGATTATATACTGTTATAATAATAATAATAATAATAATAA
>NW_025735672.1:0-580 GCF_021292245.1 Micropterus dolomieu
TCTTGTGCCGAATTGCGCATGCCCACCGACAATTGCATGCATGATGCGGTTTCTCACAGGTCTATTCCCAGTACTGTGGAAAACAGTAAAATATTCTTGTGTGGTTCATCAATGGTTATAAATGATTATGAACGTACAACCCCGGCACAGCTGGTGCTCTGTCTCTCTTCCTCTTCTATTCTACCACACACACACACACACACACACACACACACACACACACACACACACACACACGTCCATAAAAGCGCACTGACCACCCCGTCTCTAAGGGTTAGGGTTACAACTTTAGATTTTTTTACGCACTTTAAAAAACTTAATCTTTCTTTTCATAGTTTTAAAAACACCATTATATGTAGGTATTTATATCATAATAGGCTGTATATTAACTTATTGGGAGAGGACCGGTAGTTCTGTGTAAAATCAGACATTGAGCACCATCATATAGCCAAAATGGCATGATCCTCTTTTCATAACGCCTCTGCAAAGATTGGACAGGCTCCTTCTATCGATGCATTGAATCTTGGACTGTTCGGGGTCACCCCTGGTAGGTATATTTAAGGGGGGACCAAAAGAAAAA
>NW_025735673.1:0-579 GCF_021292245.1 Micropterus dolomieu
CAATATACACCCCCCCACTGCCTCCACCACCGTTAATCTGCCACAAAGCAGCTCTGTCTCTCCGCTACTCGGGCAAACGCCCTCCTGCTAATCCACCGGCCTTCATCCGAACAGGCCGGGAAACCTACTTCTGGGAATCCAGCAGCTAATCAGCACCATGTGTAAGGGCCAGCAGGTATTTTTATTAACAGAACTTCACATGAAGGCTGGTTAAATCTGCAGAAGCTGCTAATATGACCCAAATCCTGAAAAGGAAAAATTAAACTCCCCTTCAGGGCCACACTGCTGCAGTGCAGGGATCTGAACCTCAGTGCTTTTTGTGTACCAACAAAACAATATCTGTCAAATCCTAAAAGTTAGGAGTGAATGTTGGATCAAATTATTTTGTCTTATTCAGTGATTCTTCTTCTGATCAGATACTTCCTCACTTAAAACATCATTTTGTTTATTTCATTCTGTATTTTATTCTGGCAAAGTGCTCCATTGGCTCTCCGAGTTAAACACGCTTTATTATTTAGTTAAGCAAAAGTGATTAGTGCTGAAACAATACGTCGATTAATTAGTTTAGATGGAAAATGA
>NW_025735674.1:0-578 GCF_021292245.1 Micropterus dolomieu
GAGCAACACAGACACAACTGTCCCTCCTGATCAAAGTATGCTGAAGCAAATCTCTGTGTAAACCTGATGATACACGGGGCAACGTTTTGAGCAATGTTGCTGGGCAATCTTGCTGGTGGCAAGTCTGACTGTGTTTTGATAGCGACGGGCGGAGTGAGTGGTGGAGTGGTGGGGGGAGAGGATCACGGTAGTAATCTTTACTCATTACCATTGACGGCAACATTGCTCTAAAAGTTACTCTGTGTATCATCAGCGTAAAATTGTTTCATTTAACAGTTCTTTTCCTTGAGAATCTTGTTAATCCAGGGCAGGTATTTTGATATGTCTGTGTAGACGTTGGGTACATTTGGATAGGTGCAGTTGGAATATTTGTTGAAAGACACGATACCAACTGCCATCCGGTTGCACACCAGAGGACCACCAGAATCACCCTGTGAAGAAGAAATATATTAATATGTTTGTTCAAGATGATGTAAAATGTTCATACGTTGCTTAGACTAGAAACCAGTTGAGACTTTCTATGAACAGACAGAGAACATACCTGACAGAATCCTTTCTTTGTGTCATATCCACCTGCA
>NW_025735675.1:0-578 GCF_021292245.1 Micropterus dolomieu
CATACAGGTAGACGAGCAGAGACTCAGACTTGGAGACAGACAGACAGACGAGCAGAGACCCAGACTCGGAGACAGACACTTAGACTCGGAGACAGACAGGTAGATGAGCAGAGACTCAGACTCAGAGACATACAGGTAGACGAGCAGAGACTCTGACTCGGAGACAGACAGGTAGACGAGCAGACACTCAGACGCGGAGACAGACAGGTAGACGAGCAGAGACTCAGACTCGGAGACAGACGAGCAGAGACCCAAACTCGGAGACAGACACTCAGACTCGGAGACAGACAGGTAGACGAGCAAAGACTCAGACTCGGAGACAGACGAGCAGAGACCCAAACTCGGAGACAGGCACTCAGACTTGGAGACAGACGAGCAGAGACCCAAACTCGGAGACAGACAGGTAGACAAGCAGAGACCCAGACTCGGAGACAGACAGGTAGACGAGCAGAGACCCAGTCTCGGAGACAGACAGGTAGACGAGCAGAGACTCAGACTCGGAGACAGACGAGCAGAGACCCAAACTCGGAGACAGACAGGTAGACAAGCAGAGACCCAGACTCGGAGACAGACAGGTA
>NW_025735676.1:0-824 GCF_021292245.1 Micropterus dolomieu
GGCCGATGACGCCATCAGGACCACATCATCCGCAAAAAGCAGTGACGAGATACCAAGCCCATCGAACCGCAACCCCTCCCCACCACGGCTACGCCTCGATATCCTGTCCATGACTGTCGCAAACAGGATTGGTGACAAAGCGCAGCCCTGGCGAAGGCCAACCCTCACCTTGAAAAGAGTCCGACTTACTGCCGGGTACTTGGACACAGTTCTCGCTTTGGATGTACAGGGATTAGATAGCCCTGAGGAGGGACCCCCTCACCCCGCACTACATATTCCATCTAATTCAGGAAACCGTTTGTAGACACTGGATTAAAATGCTATTTAAGTAAAAGTAGTTGTTTTTAATAATGTGAGAAAATAATCAAAATATTTGCTTCAAAAGTCAAGAGTACCTGTGCTGCATTATATCAGAAACGTTATCCTATGCTAGATCGGCCTCTGGTGGGCCGACAAAGCAACAGCGGCCGAAATAGCTCAGCTGGGAGACCGTTAGACTGAAGATCTAAAGGTCCCTGGTTCGATCCCGGGTTTCGGCAAGAGCTTGGTGGCTTTTGATGCCACAGACAATACTTTGAAAAGTGAAATACTAATTTGAGGCTGTGCTTTGTAACCGAAGAAACAGTGGATGTGAAACCCAAAGAAGAGATTCAACCAAGAAATACACACAATATAACGTCTCGGGTTACGTATGTAACCCTGGTTCCCCGAGAAGGGGAACGAGACACTGCGTCGGTTACGACACTATGGGAACGCCTCTAGGCGTAGCAGGTCTGAACGTGAATGAAATCACTCCAATCCTATTGGCTTGTTGCTAGAACGGT
>NW_025735677.1:0-577 GCF_021292245.1 Micropterus dolomieu
TCCTTCCTGTGATGGAGGGAGACGATGTGACTCTGAGCTGCAGAAACAAGAACATCTCCAACCTCATAGCTGATTTCTATAAAGATGGGCGTCTCATCAGGAGCAGCTCTACAGGAAACATGACCATCCACTCTGTCTCTAAATCTGATGAAGGACTCTACAAGTGCAACATCTCTGGAACTGGATCACCAGACAGCTGGCTGACTGTCAGAGGTGAGATCAGCCTTTTTATCCAACTTAGAATGCATACAGATGGAGAGGGATGACAGCTGAGCAGATTCATTCTGCTGACGAAGGTCAGGAAATGCAGTTAGTTAGCTCCAGAAAAGGCTAGTAGTGTGGACTATTTAAAGATTATTATCAACAGGTTGGTCTAGACACTAAGGTGGGAACTGGGAGTGTCTCCGCCTACATAACTATGACTGCAATGTGCAACACAATTTTTGCTTTTCATGTGTCATTGCATGCCAATTACTCTGAACTAATTTGTATTGTGTGCAGAAACGGCGTGCCATTTTATGCCAGCTGTAACAGGGAGAAGACCTGGTGTAGATAATAATCAGAAAAATCCAAGTAA
>NW_025735678.1:0-1010 GCF_021292245.1 Micropterus dolomieu
AGACACCGTACATTTACTGCCAGAATATTCTCAATCAGACATTCAGAGTTGCTCTTATAACCATCTGTCACGTATGTTCTGCATAGAACGAGGAGAGGAAGCGAGCCGAGCCTTGAGTGCTGCCGAGCTCGCGCAGTGTGCGAGTGAAAACATTTGTTGCGCATAGTTTAATGATCTGGGAAATTTTAGTAGTCCAGTCGAGGAAACACTGAAGGCTGAACTGGCAGTATTAAAAAGATGCGACTCAAATTCAATCACATTAAGGTTAATTTACCACTTTCAGACCATAGACTGTTACCTCATATAAGAAGTTCAGACACTAAATTTGTAACTGTTATGTGTACATTACACTTAGTTGTGCACACATGCTGTCACTTAAAACACCTTCTTACATTATTTACAGAGCAGGTAAGTCATCAGCTGTGTTTGTGGTAGACTCGGCGGCTCCCCTGACAGGAAAATAAACAAGGAGACAAGTCAAATTAAAGCTGCAAGCAGCGTTGGGCGGGCCCTCGCACTTGTAAGCGCGTCCGCACGTGAGCCGGCCGAGTTGCATATTCTGGAGCTCTGCCGGTGCGGCTGTGAATTTCCTACGCGGTTCCGACGCCGCATGAATGTGCTATATGTCACTTCCTGTGTCCCCTATGTGGAGCTACATAGCACTTGCCGCTATGAATATAAATCGGTATTGACGTGTAGATGTCTGCGGGGTGGGAGAGTTATCAAGCACGTAAAGTTTGTTTCAGATGTGAACATGTACACTGAACAATAATGTACCCAAACAATAAAATGAATTCCTTTTATATTTCCCTGCCTTGTTGTTTATGTGTACATACAATTGGGGCGGCTGTGGCTCAGGAGGTAGAGCGGGTTGGCCGTTAATCGGAAGGCGGTTCAATCCCTGGCTCCCCCTGGTTGCGTGTCGAAGTGTCCTTGGGCAAGATACTGAACCCCGATTTGCCCCTGGCGGCTGTTCCGCCAGTGTATGAATGTGTGTGAATGTTAGTTTC
>NW_025735679.1:0-575 GCF_021292245.1 Micropterus dolomieu
GGTAGGAGAGCGGTCTCAGGGCCACACTGCTTTGGAAAGGCTCCGTCTCCTCCAGGATGTTGTGTTGAAGTTTGTCCATCAGCTCCAGACTGCTGCGGAGCTCCTGTAGGTTTCTCTGCAGTAGCTCCTGCTGGTAGAGCAGAGGCTTGACCTCTGGCCACAGACTGCGTACAGGCCAGTACAAGTCCATGACTGGACTGAGGGCAGAGTGGAGTCCGTGAGAGCACAGCATCTTCACTGTGTGTTTAGTGTTGAGTCCTCTTGATCTGAGATGAAACACTGTTAAACTGTCTGTCCTCTTCTGTGTTGCTTTCTGTCTCAGCAGTGGGACTGCCCCAGCTTTTGTATTCTAACTGGAGGAGCTCCAGAGTCTTCAGGAACCTTCCTGTCGTCACCACAGCTCTCCACTGGGTGGAGCTGTTAGTCAGGAGTGCTGATGTCTCTGGATCCTTCCTGTTTGATCAGGAAGTTTCTAACTACATACAGACAAAGACACATAACAGAGGGATTTTACATTTAGATTAATTATTATCGTAACAAATCTTTTGTCATTGTCCGCCATGATTTCTCACCAA
>NW_025735680.1:0-575 GCF_021292245.1 Micropterus dolomieu
GTTGAGATATATAAAGAGCCTGAGTTATGTATCTGTAAGGAAGGTAAGAAATGCAAAAATATACTGCATGTTCCAGGTGATTAAGAAACAATGTCTGCGTTACATATCAGCATTGACAAGCTTATTTTTACACTGCTGGTACTGTGTCACACTGCATACATATTTTTTTGTAGGGATACAACTATCTAAGTATTATTCCCATTAACAATTGATCTGCTGATTGTTTTAGCAACTGATTTATTAGTTTTTCTGTAATACGTCAGAAAACTTAATTGTTCCCATCAAGGTTTCCTAAAACCAAAGCGGACATCCTCACTTTGCTTGTTTTTGCTATTTAAAAACCTATCAAATGTAAATGTAAATGCTCCGTACTTGTATAGCGCCTTTCTAGTCTATCAGAGACAAAGAAAAGCAGTCAGTCCTCACTTTGGAAAATGTTTTGAGTTTTTTGCATAAAAAGTGACTTTAGTGATGGTCATCAAGATAGTTGCAGATCCAGATCGCCTTTGACCATTTTCTTTTACACAATAAACTGAATGTGGTGTACCAGCACAGACAGTTGGAATATTATAGGA
>NW_025735681.1:0-575 GCF_021292245.1 Micropterus dolomieu
GTGTGTGTGAGAGAGAGAGAAGTAACCTGTGTGACTGACAGATGGAGAAAACACTACTAAGCTGATGGCACTGTAGGACGTGGTTTTAATACATGAATTGTGTGCCACTACCCCACCAATGAACCCTTTAAACCCACCACTCCTTGGAACAGGCCCCAATTCAGGGGGCTGTTCCCAGAAGCAGGTTTAGTAAACTGTATTGCTCAGCATCTAAAGGAGTAACATCCCTATTAGACAGCTCACAATTTGCATCCAATGCCAACATTTAGTGGCAAAGCTGAAGGTAGTGTTTCCTTCATGTGGCAAAGCTAAAAGTAAGGGTGTTGTTCGACTTTCATGCAGGAGACCAGAGTTCACATCCCGTCACAGACCTTTACCTTACTTTAACCCTTCTGCTATTGCCTTGCCATGTGTAGAAAACGAGATGTCGTAAAAAGAAATGTTGCTAAATGGAATCCATGGTTTACTGTTGAAATAGTAATGCATACATTTGCAGAGAAAAACACAGAACTTCAGTCCAGGATTTTTAGGGATTCCGGCATTTACTGAGCAAATTTATCCAGGTAACTCAGTAA
>NW_025735683.1:0-904 GCF_021292245.1 Micropterus dolomieu
ACCATCCTCATCATCATCACCCACCATCATTATCATCACTCACCATCATCATCATCACCATCCTCATCATCATCAGCACCATCCTCATCATCATCACCACCATCCCTCATCATCATCAGCACCATCCTCATCATCATCAGCACCATCCTCATCATCATCACCACCATCCCTCATCATCATCTTCACCCACCATCATCATCATCAGCACCATCCTCATCATCATCACCCACCATCACCACCACCACCATCCTCATCATCATCACCCACCCTCATCATCATCATTCTCATCATCACCATTCACCCTCATCATCATCAGCACCATCCTCATCATCTTCACCCACCATCATCATCATCATCAGCACCATCCTCATCATCATCACCCACCCTCATCATCATCATCCTCATCATCACCATTCACCCTCATCATCTTCACCCACCATCATCACCACCACCATCCTCATCATCAGCACATCCTCATCCTCACCCACCATTATCACCATCATCATCAGCACCATCCTCATCATCATCACCCACCATCATTATCATCACCCACCATCATCATCACCATCCTCATCATCATCAGCACCATCCTCATCATCATCACCCACCATCATCATCATCACCACCATCCCTCATCATCATCAGCACCATCCTCATCATCATCAGCACCATCCTCATCATCTTCACCCACCATCATCATCATCAGCAGCACCATCCTCATCATCATCACCCACCCTCATCATCATCATCCTCATCATCACCATTCACCCTCATCATCTTCATTCACCCTCATCATCTTCACCCACCATCCTCATCATCACCATTCACCCTCATCATCATCAGCACCATCCTCATCATCATCACCCACCATCATCATCATCATCAGCACCATCCTCATCATCAT
>NW_025735684.1:0-1184 GCF_021292245.1 Micropterus dolomieu
GTTTTACAACATCCTCTGTGTCTCTGAGCTGGACTAAACCAGAGGGAATAAGCTCCTTCTATAGAGTACAATGGACTAATGGCAGTGTAACTGAGACTGGAACATCTACAACCATAACTAGCCTGACTGCTGGTGTTCAGTATAATATAACTGTCACTGCAGTGGCAGGTGATGGCAGTACGTACGGACAGAGTACCACTGTGTCCCAATACACAAGTAAGTAAGAGCTTAAATGGGGCTCATACTGTCAGCTAGTCTGCTGAGGACACCTGGTGGAGAAGACTCTCTGCTATGATTTCAACTTTTACCTCAGAGAATTGTTGTAGTCAAGAGCGCCCAAACAGAGACCAAGTCAAGACCAAGACCAGTGAACCCCATTACATGACACACAATAAAATGTGGAAAGCAATCATAGGTACTGTACTTCCAGATCCACATAGAAACACCCTCATACAAACACTACGAGCTGAAATCAGCACAAGCATCTTTATTTAACACTCCTTTTCCATGTTTACCCTCCACCCAACACTAGAGCTGGGCGATATGGCCAAAAATGTTGTGGTAAAAAATGTCACTTCATTCGATCTCAATAATTAACACCAAAAAAGTCAAACCATTCTTTCTTTCCAATTTAAAGGCAGATGGTAATGGTGGTTTTAAACTTTTTTCCATGGTCAGAACATGACAAACACTTGAGGCCGTACAGAGAAAACTATTTAATATGTAACTTTACATTTTTTCATACAAGTGGAGGCGCGTTACTCAGTCTCCACTCCCTGCTGTCACATCTCTACGCTAGCTCTCTCACCCAAATCAAGAAGCAGTACCATGGAGCGTAGCTTTAATGTCCGAAGCTGTATGCAGCTGACAGTAGCTAACAGTGATGTAATTTAGCTACACATTAGCTACATAGCTTTATGTGGCCTGTTTGATCATTTTATCACGAGCAAAAATGTAACTTAGGAACAAGTTGTCACCACATGCCCTGTCCTCAGTCTCTAACAAACTAACTGCATTAGCTACTTCCATCAATATGTTAAATAAAGTAGGTAGCTTGTGCACCTAGCTAGGAGGCGAACAACTGGCAAACAACTGAAATAATGCCCAGAAAACATACAGTATATACATAGATGAGCTTGCTTGCTTTGCTAATGTCACTTACACAAAGCTTACCTTTCTTTATG
>NW_025735685.1:0-1315 GCF_021292245.1 Micropterus dolomieu
CAGGGTAGCTGAAGACCCCACACGTGACCATGCCCAAAGCATAAGCCTCACCAATCAGCTGGTAGAGTTTGCCAGGGTAAGGTGCAGGGGGGCTGCTGTACGAAGCAGAGCAAGGAGTTTGATAGAGGGGGAAGCAGGCACAGCCTACCATTTGAGTTTTGAAAAGGCAAAACAGGACAAGAGCTACATAGATGAGCTCATAGACAGCACAGGTACAGTGGTGTCTGGGGCCCGGGAGGTAGTGCGAGTGGCCAGAGACCACTATGCATGCGCCTTTGCCTTAGACAGTGAAGTTGCCATACATTCTAATGCACTTTATTCTATTGTAGATGTGCGGCTGAGTGAGGAGGACCGGGCTGCCTGTGACGCGCCCTTCACGCTCCAGGAGGTGGAGGCCGCCATCGGAAGCTTGGGCCTAAACAAAAGCCCGGGGCTGGACGGCTTGTCGGGGGAACTGTATCGGTCCTGCGGGGGGTGACTGGCTCCTGTGCTCCTGTGTGTTTTTGAGGAGGCTCAGCGGAGAGGTGAGTTGCCTGGTGCCCTGGCTGAGGGTGTCATCTCCCTCATCTTCAAGGGGAGTGGGGACAGGCGGGACTTGGCAAACTACCGGCCCCTGACGGTGCTCGGTTCGGATTACAAAGTGCTCGCCAAGGTGCTGGCCAACAGACTTAGAGAGGCTGCACCCACCATCATCGGCCATTCCCAATCGTACGGCATGAAGGGTCGAGACATTGCGGACAACATCCTCTCGACTCGCTGCGCGATTGGGGCCATGGCCGATGGTGGTGGGGTAATGCTGTCTGTAGACTTACAGAGGGCATTTGATCGGGTTGATCATGGCTACCTGTTTGGCCTGCTCCGGCAGTTTGGCTTTGGTGAGTGCTTTGTGAACTGGATTGAGTTACTGTACAGGGACGCGGCTAGTAGGATCAAACTTAACGGTGTTGTGTCGGAGGCCTTCCTGCTGGAGAGGTCAGTAAGACAGGGGTGCCCCCTGTCTTCCCTCCTCTTCAGCATTGCTATCGAACCTCTGGCCCTTCTCCTCCTCCGAGATGGTGGCATCACAGGCATCCCGACCCCCTTGGGGAGAGAGATCAAGGTCTCCTTGTATGCTGATGATGTCACCATCACGGTCAGGACGGAGACTGATTTGGAGAGGGCAATGCACCACCTCAGAGTTTTCGAGAGGGCCTCCGGTGCACGCGTTAACATGGCCAAGTCTACGTTAACGCACTTTGGTGCAGTGTCTCGCTCCCTGAGGAGATGGTCATTCCAGCAAGGGGATGGCACGGTCAGAGTGCTGGGTGTGTACCTC
>NW_025735686.1:0-573 GCF_021292245.1 Micropterus dolomieu
AAAAGACAAAACAGCTGGAATATAAATAAAAATGTGTTATTAATTTTCAGCTAAAACATTCTAAGGCAAAATACCTAATCTTTTTTTCACTGCTTGAAGAAGTATCTACTTTACTTAAAACAAAAACACAAGGAAATTTATTATGTCTGAATGCCTTCTTGCACGCACTGCTTCCATTACTCTTTAACATAACATCATGGATTGCTTCATTGATCATGTTTTCTATTATATTTTGACAAACTCAATACTTCTATTGTGAGGCCATTTGTTATAAAAACTGGCCAGTGATCAGTCAGCGCTCCTGCTCTGAGGCTCTTGATTATCTCCGGGTTCAGACATGGTTCAGTCCATCAGCATGGAGGGCAGTGAGATGTTGTGTCCCTGTTTGTCCACCGGGGGTCTCTATTGCTTTGTGCTGCTTCAGCTCGATCAGGCTCCCTCTCACTCTTTGAACAGACCCCGCTCCTCGTCTGTCTTGTCAGGTTTTACTTTTCTCCGAGACTTTTGCTGTTAACTGTTTGTGCTTTTTATCTTGTTTTCACCTCCCCGAACATTACTTACTTTCCCTACATT
>NW_025735687.1:0-572 GCF_021292245.1 Micropterus dolomieu
CCCCCCTCACACCCAGCCTGGTGCAGACACTAGCTGTGTCTCAATTCAGGGACCGCATGCTTCGAAGGGCGTGGTCTTCGCGGCCTACGAAGGCATGCGGCCGCAGAAGGCCGAACCGACCATTGTTAAATGAGACGGTCTGGTCTACGGAGGACTGTCTATTGCGTCATCAACTGACCCCACCCTTACCCATGCGTGGGGAAGCGCCGCTCCTCTCACCTAGCAACCTTCACAGCTGCGGTCCATCGGCATGGAGACGAATATTTTAATTTTGATATTTTACCTCTTAATAGAGGAACTAGAGGTACATGATGTATCTCAGGCTGAGAGAGGAGCCTGGCCAGGTAAATACGAGGGAAAGTAACTAAGAAACGTTACATTTTATATGTATTTAGGCACTATAGGCTTCCTAAAGCTAACAGTAATGCCCTGATGGTCAGTGCTACAGGAACAGGAAACTCTTTTCATCCATCGTCCTGCAGGCTGTCTGTGACCATCAGGGCCACTTCATTGACACCTACGTGGGCTGCCCTGGGTCGGTCCACGACTCCAGAGTGCTCCACTACAGCCCA
>NW_025735688.1:0-571 GCF_021292245.1 Micropterus dolomieu
GGGGTGCACAATAGAATGACTCAATATCCTTATTGCAGTATAATATCAAAAATCCTGCAGAAAGTATGCAATAGTTTGTTTATTTTGTGGAGAGATGCGTAGCTGTGTGGCTTAGTTGTGTTTGATTAAGGGCCTGCTTGAAACCACTATATAATGATCATGTTTCATTGTTGTCCTGTCACATGCAACTGTGAGTGCATGGGTCCAATATATGGACATACACTAGTATGGAGCATACCACCTGATGTGTGCAAAAGAAAAAAAAAAAGCAAAGCAAGCCAGAGGAGTGAAAACAAAAGAAAGGAAGCAAGTAAGAAGATGTGCGGCTAAGAGAGACAAAGAAAAAACGGAGATCAAAGGAGAAACTTATCAGGAACAGGGCCCATCAACTTGTGTATTTACATTTCTTTGCATTGTGTCAGAGCACGACGGTCAGTATCATGATATTCTCCTTTCAGTCTTTCCCACAGAATGACATGTCCTAACCATTCAAATACTGGTTGATTCAGGAATCTTCTCTGCGGGGAAAAGCCGGCAACAATCCTTCCTCCAGCGCATGATCATGTTTTGA
>NW_025735689.1:0-1040 GCF_021292245.1 Micropterus dolomieu
CTCACTCACTCACTCTCTCACTCTCACTCACTCACTCTCTCACTCTCACTCACTCACTCTCTCACTCTGACACTCACTCACTCACTCTGACACTCACTCTGACACTCACTCTGACGCTCACTCTGACACTCACTCGCTCACTCTGACACTCACTCGCTCACTCTGACACTCACTCGCTCACTCACTCTCTCACTCACTCTGACACTCACTCTCACTCTCTCACACTCTCACTCTCACTCTCACTCACTCTCTCACTCTCTCACTCACTCTGACACTCACTCTCTCACTCTGACACTCACTCTCTCACTCTGACACTCACTCTCTCACTCTGACACTCACTCACTCACTCTGACACTCACTCACACTCACTCACACTCACTCACACTCACTCACACTCACTCACTCTGACACTCACTCTGACACTCACTCTCTCACTCACTCACTCTCTCACTCTGACACTCACTCACTCACTCTCACACTCTCGCACTCTCGCACTCACTCTCGCACTCACTCTCGCACTCACTCTCAAACTCACTCACTCTCTCACTTTCTCACTCACTCACTCACTCTCACACTCTGACACTCACTCACTCTCACTCACTCTCACTCACTCTCTCACACTCTCACTCACACTCTCACTCTGACACTCACTCACTCACACTCACTCACTCTCTCACTCACTCTGACACTCACTCACTCTCACTCACTCTCACTCTCACTCACTCTCTCACTCTCTCACTCACTCTCTCACTCTCTCACTCACTCTGACACTCACTCACTCACTCTGACACTCACTCTCTCACTCTGACACTCACTCTCTCACTCTGACACTCACTCACTCACTCTGACACTCACTCACTCACACTCACTCACTCTCTCACTCACTCTGACACTCACTCACTCTCACTCACTCTCACTCTCACTCACTCTCTCACACTCTCACTCTCACTCACTCTCTCACTCTCTCACTCACTCTGACACTCACTCACTCACTCTGACACTCACTCACTCTCTCACTCACTCTGACACTCACTCTGACA
>NW_025735690.1:0-570 GCF_021292245.1 Micropterus dolomieu
AGGAAAGATTACACCAACAAACAAGAGGCAAACTCACAGGTAGGAAAAAGGAACAGACAAACACAGAGGAACAGAGAGAGCCAGAGACAAGACAAGGAGCATCAAAGGTGGTCAAACATGATCAACTGAGTCAAGGAACTGTACCAAAAACCATATGTTTATTAAACGAACCG
Source organism: Micropterus dolomieu (assembly GCF_021292245.1). Lineage (NCBI taxonomy): Eukaryota > Metazoa > Chordata > Actinopteri > Centrarchiformes > Centrarchidae > Micropterus > Micropterus dolomieu. Next base: position 174 of record NW_025735690.1, read on the forward strand.
TGAAAGAAGTCAAAAATTAACCCTAAACTCAAACAAAATAACAGGTCTGATGGGCTTGCCAAAACAAACAAAAGAAATGGAAGTGTTAGGAATTTGGTTTTGTACTGTTGTTTTCCTGGTTTTATGGTTTATGGTTTTGTGTTTTTCGTTGTAGCCTTAGTTCTTAGTTCTGTGCTTTTAATTCATGTTTAGTGTTATTCCTGGTCTGTGTATTTCTGTGTTTTATTATTTTGGTCTTGTCTACCTTGTGTTCTGTTTTACATTAGTCTGTTTCACGGTTGTAGTTAGTTTCTGTCTGCTCCCCCTGTAATCACTGTGCCCTGTCTGTTCTCTTCTTGTGTCTGTGTCTTAGTCCTATGTCTCCATGTTAGTGTAGTCCTATTTCCTGTTTGGTCCT
>NW_025735691.1:0-570 GCF_021292245.1 Micropterus dolomieu
CAAAAGGTTGGGCGCCTCATGACTAGTCTCTATAATACAAGATAGCTACTAACCTAAAATACATTCATATTAAACTTAATTTCAATAGGCCTACTAAACTATATGCTCATAATATTCAGCTCACATAAGAAAAAATAAACCCATTTTTTTTAAACAGGCTGTGTGAAAAGGACTTTTTAAATAAAAAGTACAAAACACATTTCAAAGTGGTAAGTAGGCTTAGGCCTACTGTAAAAACCAACAACAAGTAGTAGCTTACAAAGCTTTTCAATGAGTCTCTGTAGGATAATGTCGCTATACAAAAGTTTACATAAACATAAATGCAGCTTATATAACAGTCTGTGGGATTTCCTACAGATGGTGATGTCATTTTCCCATTGAACCGTCTGGTCAGTAGGCGGCGTTTTTAAAGAGTTGCTCTCTTATCTGGAACATAACCAGCATAAATTCAGCATAAGCATAAGTTACCATGGTGATCTACCCCGGTAAGAAGTGATCCACCGTTGGATACTGAAAACCCAGGGTTAACCCCGAAGTTATCTGGATAAGCTCAAATCCTGCTTCGTGGTA
>NW_025735692.1:0-570 GCF_021292245.1 Micropterus dolomieu
TATAAACTCATCTTGTTCCAAAGCTGTGTCAAGGTATTTCCCGAGGAGGCAATAAAACCTGACTTCAGAGCTGCACTGAGAGGAGGAGCAACAGTGACAGAGGAGAGCTGCAACGTCACATTTCCTCAAGTCAAAGTTAGTCTGAGTGTCAGCAGAGCTGCGGTCGAGACAAGTCTCTCTGTTTGTCTCTAAAGAAACATTCAACTTTTCTCAACAAAACAGCAGAATCTCTGCCAAACCCTGGTGAGTACACGGCCCTACAAAGCCAAAATGCACTGACTCAGGATTTGCTCAAAGTTCAGTTCAAACCGGAATCTGACTGTTTTACATCTGTTTTACCAGATAACAGATATGATGTCATAGAAATGTGTTAATGTTGTTGAAACACCATAAATATTATCAGCTGTACTTGTTTGTCAGAGACTCTCCTTTTGTTGTTAAGTCAGCTTAACCTTTCTTTTAGTTAGAATCAGTCGTGTTTTTCCAGTACTGCTCCAACTCTTCCTGCTCTGCATGTGAGGTTTTGTTGCCTTTCGGGTTCGACCTGTTTAGTGATGTTCTTTTGGGAAA
>NW_025735693.1:0-568 GCF_021292245.1 Micropterus dolomieu
GCTTGGAGTGAGTGAGACATGAGTATCCAGCGTGTGTTGACTACAGTGTCAAGGGCACACTGACTTGCATGACTGAAAGCAAGCAACACACACACACACACACACACACACACACACACACACACACACACACACACACACACACACACACACACACACACACACACTAAAGCAATACGTGCATGAGGTGGTGGTCCAAAAATATATTTAATAAGTAAACAACAAATTACTTTTATTTTTTTCCTCTACAGTTCCTCCAAAGTAAATGTGAAACATATTGCATACATGTTGACAAGCTGACACTGACTAAAGCGTTATTAATTTATTAAATGTATAGTATTCACCGGAGAGATAAGGAGAACCAGACAAGTACACTGTGCTATACTCCACGGCAGCATAGATTTACTTTCCAGCATATGAGAACAGCATCCCCTATTGGTTAGATCACAGCCATGCTTGCCTTTTCTATCTGTTTGTGTGTGTGTGTAAGTGTTGAGATTGTTTGATAATTTAAAAATATGTTTTGTTTAAATCAAACCTAAACAGTATTACAACACTTATCCCAAGA
>NW_025735694.1:0-567 GCF_021292245.1 Micropterus dolomieu
AATAATACAACTATTTACAGAGAAAGAACTTCGCAGATATTTACATGTGCAATATTCTGCGTTTGTGTTGTGCAGACGTATTGCAATGAAATAGTTAAATTGACAATATAAAATATACAACAACAAAGATTAACAATTAACAACAAATATGTGCAATGTGTCAGGTTTGTGCATGATATGAAATGAAATAGCATGTGCTGTTCAAAACCAAAAATGCTTGGACCAGAATAAAATTTGTTTAGTCCCTTCATCTTGACAGATATGAAACATAACCAATGAACATTTCCAGACACATAACACATATTGAAATGTCCATCTCAGATCAGTTTCATTCACTATCACCCCTAGTCTGTCGTTACAACACATTTAACAAGCATTTCTTCTGGCTTTATAAACTAACTAGTTATATCAGGTTTACTAAAAACTTGCTTTTCCTTGGCCAGAATTAGGTGAGGATACCATTAAAACCGTAGCTTCACAACGCTAAACTGAACCCAAATGCCACTCACTGTACTGTTTACAAAGAAAACATTATTAGGTTGATTCACATATACTAACCATTGTGTA
>NW_025735695.1:0-567 GCF_021292245.1 Micropterus dolomieu
ATACTTTGCCTGCAACAACTTTTAGCGAGGACAGAATCACTTTGAAATTTATAATTTGTAGCTCTCGTAACAGCAACACAGATGCACCTTCGTGAATGTTTAATTCATTTCTTGTAATTTGGAACAAAGTATTTGGTTCCCCACTCCTTCACTTGCTATATGAGTTGCACCCTCATTGGTACTTCAGTGCCTTTCACTTTCTTCTCTACTTTAATTTTATTATATTTTATATTTATTTTTAATCAATTAATCTAATAAAGTTTTTGATCAGTCAATAATTCAATTACTCTAACATCTTATTTGCCAAATAATGACAAAGCAATGTCTAATAATTGATTAATATAACAATTTAGTTTTAAAAATCATTTATCAAAACCTTGTCTCATTAATATTTCAGTAGTTTAGTCAATCATCTCGTTAAAAAGAGACAAAAAAATCTTAGAAAAAAAGAAAATAGCAGGGTGTTAAAAGTGTCTAATTTGCACTGCACTGCCCTGTAATGATATTAATAAAAATACTGCACTGGAATAATTGCTGTGACACATTTAAATTTAATTTATTTAAAAG
>NW_025735696.1:0-566 GCF_021292245.1 Micropterus dolomieu
CCCGGTGACTGTTTTCTACTTCCTGCTTGCTGTGGGTGATGCAGAGAAGCTTTTGTACACTGATGTCATCCTGCAGAGGCTGAAGCTCTAAAGCCTTGTTGTTGCTGTACCTGCTCGCCGCTTTAAAACCTGTTTTTAGATGTAGTTTCTATTTGCTCCCAGGTGTGTTTCACAGCTTGTCGCGGCCATTAGAAGAAATGGCTTCATTTTGATGTGAGGATAAATGTTATGAGCAGATATTTTGGCGTTCAAGTTAAGTTTAATATGAATTTGTACAATATGGGGCTGCACAATATGTCGTTTCAGCATCGTCATCACAGAGTTTGTTGCTAACGAGCGACAATCAGGCTCAAGAAAGGATAGTTTGCATTCAAAAAAAATCTTCAGACCAATAATAAATCTTCAGCTTATTAAGCATTTCCACCTACAATGTCACCCCAATAATTTCAGGATGCTAAATGGTTTTCAAATTTCAATTTCTGAAAAATTCAGTCAGTTTCTTCCAACATCGTGCCGTTTATTATCAGTTCATTCTAACTTTAAGTTGCATTTGTTTCTTGTGTTAC
>NW_025735697.1:0-828 GCF_021292245.1 Micropterus dolomieu
CACAACTCGCATATCTCATTCAACCATTTCACAAGTTGATGAAAGGGTCTTGACATGGGTCAGAAGGTATTAGAAGTCATAAATGATGAACCAATCCACCAGCTCTGCTCCTACAGGCACCTTGGGGTGTATATGGACAATAACTTTGGCTGGAAGGCCCGTGTTGAAAGTGGGTGTTATGTTCTGAAGAGATGAGTTTTCAGTTGTCTTTTGAATGCTGTCAGGGATTCTGCATTCTGGATGAGGGTGGGCAGATCATTCCACCAGCATGGAACTGTGAATGAGAATGTTCTAGAGAGTGATTTTGTGTCTCTTTGTGATGGTACCACAAGCCGTCGCTCATTGATCGATCGTAGGCTTCTGGTGGGGGTGTAGACTCGTAGGAGCGAGTGAAAGTAGTAGGGAGCTGAGCCAGTGGTCGATCTGTAAGCAATTGTCAAGGCCTTGAACTTGATGCGAGCAGAGAGTGGCAGCCAGTGCAGAGAGATGAACAGAGGAGTGACGTGGGCCCTTTTGGGCTTGTTGAAGACAAGACGAGCTGCAGCATTCCAGATCATTTGTAGATGTTTAGTTGCACAAGATGGAAGTACAGCCAGAAGAGCATTGCAGAGAGCATTGACCTCTGAACTTTGAACCCAGTCCATCTTGGTTTGTAATTTAGCAACAGAAGGTGCTAAACACATAAGACCAGCATTTATATATAAAGCTCTGGGCCTCTGCTGTCATGTAGATATGGTCACCAAAGTTTACCCACTGTATAAGCACTGTCAAATGTGGAAATAAGCTATCTCACCTATTTAACGATTCATTTTTTTAAATCTGATAACA
>NW_025735698.1:0-565 GCF_021292245.1 Micropterus dolomieu
AAAAAAAAAAAAAAAAAAAAAAAAAAAAAAAATATAATCCGAGCAAATTCAATAGGGACCTCACACGGTCGTGCTCGGGCCCTAACTAAAATACAAAGGTGTAACATTAACTTCTCATAATGCATCAGTCGTCACTCCAGATACCCTGATTGATCTTGTACATGAGTTTGTGAATCGTGATGAGACGCAGCGACACGTGATGACAAAATCAGACACTATAGTGAGAAATAAAAAGGCTTTCGAACTAAAAAACAAAACAATAGCAAAAAAATTTCAAGTCGTATACACCAAACGCAGAGTTTTTCCTGATCTGAGAACTTTAACATATGGCTATGGAAAAGTCTGTTAGAGAAACTGTTGTCTGATTGTGTCAGGTCCTTCAAACGTTGTTAAAACTTATTTTGTGAAAATGTTGATTGAAAAATGTTAAGCTCTTTTCAAAACAGATTAAAACATTTTTTGTGTGTGTTGACGGACAATGTATGGTCATTTATTAAAATTAGAAATGTGAATTTGGTTGACAACTTACCGTCATTTTTATACATTGATACATTGCTACCTGTAT
>NW_025735699.1:0-564 GCF_021292245.1 Micropterus dolomieu
CATAATTTCCATCAGGTAACAAGTAGCTGATAAGGTAACACTGACTGACTCTTGACAGAACGTGTGAAGGTCCTGACTGAGGTCAGTCTTTACACAGACGATATACTACTGTTACTAGTATCTACTTCTGATTCTGTACCTGTCTGTTGCCTTATGATCTATTTCTATATCTGAAATAGATGCCAGATTTGCACATTACTTTTCTGACCTTTCATCTTTTGCTGTTTAAGTTATAATTGCTGGCAGTTTTAATATTCACACTGATGATTCAACAAACTCATTTAAACTCATTTAGGAAACACATTAGAGTCTTTCCCTTGGTCTGAGTATCAATTCTACAGTTCTATAATCATGTTTGACACTGTTACATGCTGCCCCAAAACATCATAGCAGAATTATTAGCGCCTGTATCCTCAGTTAACATAGTGCCTTAACAATCTCAGTCAAACTACTTTAGACTCCACGACTCCCATTAATCTCAGATCAAAGTTTCCTCTTAAACCATTTCTTGGATTGACGATAGTTTAAGGAGTCTTAAAAGATTGATCAGAAGAGCAGAATGGA
>NW_025735700.1:0-632 GCF_021292245.1 Micropterus dolomieu
ATATATGTGTGTATATATATATATATATATGTGTGTATATATATATATATATATGTGTGTATATATATATATATATATGTGTGTATATATATATATATATATGTGTGTATATATATATATATATATGTGTGTATATATATATATATATATGTGTGTATATATATATGTGTGTATATATATATGTGTGTATATATATATGTGTGTATATATATATATGTGTGTATATATGTGTGTGTATATATATATATATATATATATATATATATATATATATATATATATGTCCTATGCTTATATGATGGTAACCATAGGACAAAATGGTTACATAGGACATAGATGCACAGGACCACCATAGGACACTGTAACCTCCCTTGTCCCATGATTGTGGGATATGTAGGTTTACAATGCAAGCATACAGTAACCAGACTAATCAGACTGGCACTAATCACCCCCTATACAAAAGGGAGAAACTGACTGCCCTTGAATGGGACTGAGCCCACATACCCCACCTGCTCCCAATCACAACAAACGGAAACTTGGGGGGGGGGCGGGGAGATCTGGAAAATGATGTGTCAGTCTTTTGTTTCAGGGCACCCATGGTATTTTACCAGGCCACTCCATGGTGTTTGGGG
>NW_025735701.1:0-564 GCF_021292245.1 Micropterus dolomieu
AGTAGAAAGGAACGCTCATGCCCTTCTGACGCAACAATTGCAGTGCGATGCATCTGCTGAGTGTGTGGGGGGCTAGCGAGTAGTTGACGGGGAGCCTAATGTATTTGTAGGCTACCCCCTGAGAGGAGAAGCCTAGAAATTCCCTGTTACTGTGTCACCTTCACATGAAATAGGCGTCTTTCAGGTCGATGGCGGTGAACCAGTTGCTGGGCTGCACTGGATCCAGCATTTTCCTGATCATCAGAAAACGCCCTCTTTCCCATTATGCTGGTTCAGGTGGCTGAGATCCAGAATGGCTCAGAAGCCTCTCGTTTTTTTGGGGACCAAAAGTACATGGTGCAAGACCTCTGTGCATGTCATGCGCAGAGATGCCCTTAGACAGCAGCAGAAGTTGCTGGATCTCGGCGGCCAGGAAGACCACTTCCTCTTGAGAGGATAGACTGGCTTCCATTATGTCTAGGAAAACTGTTGGTATGCTGCAGAAATGAAGTGAGTAGCCTCGTCTCAGAATTCTGTCCACCCAGCTTGTCAGCATGCAGCAGCGTCGCCATTCTGCATGAAAAT
>NW_025735702.1:0-743 GCF_021292245.1 Micropterus dolomieu
ACTGATTGTGATTTTTACAAGTTAGAGCAGAGATGAAGGAAGTCTGATAAACGGACCTCTTCACGATTCTGACTGTCTTGTTGTTGTTCTCTCTTTGTTGGTGCTTGTGTCTCATTCATCCTCAGGTTCAGCTGTATTCATCCCTCCATCTGACCCGTGCTGTGTTGAGCTGGTTATTGGACGATGATGGACAGCTGATAAAGGAGTTGTGGCAGGCGGTGGCCTGGCTCAGAGACGCCGGACACTTGAGCGTCTCTGCAGAGCTCTGCAGGCTTCTGTTCCCTGACGGTGCGTCTGTCTGTCTCATCAAGTGTAAATAAATAGTAGTCGCAACTGTAGACTGTTTACTAATGTTGACGGTGCACTGTTTTAGCAAGTTATTTAAACAAGAAATGTGATGGACTGAACCACTGTGGATTCACAGGAAAAGATTCATGGTGTATGCTGGCAGACATGAAAAAAACGGCAACTTTGGAACTCGGCTGCTAATTTCAAAATTCAAATTCTCATATATATATATATATATATATATATATATATATATATATATATATATATATATATATATATAAATTTTTTTTTCTGTTTTGCTATCACTGTCAACTGAATATTTTGGGGGTTTATACTTTTTGTCAGAGAAAAAAATTCAAGAGATTAATAGATAATAGCAATAATGATTAGTTACCATAATATATTATTTTAGACTGAGTGAGAATTGTTTCTTTCTTTCATTAGGCGATGTT
>NW_025735703.1:0-563 GCF_021292245.1 Micropterus dolomieu
TCCCAATTGATCGCAAGCCCAGTCTGTTGAGGTGCAAAATCAACTGGGCTGTGTGGAGATCACTCAAGGCTTCAATCTCTCCATGACCATGAGGTCGTGAGTAGAAAGGAACGCTCATGCCCTTCTGACGCAACAATTGCAGTGCGATGCATCTGCTGAGTGTGTGGGGGGCTAGCGAGTAGTTGACGGGGAGCCTAATGTATTTGTAGGCTACCCCCTGAGAGGAGAAGCCTAGAAATTCCCTGTTACTGTGTCACCTTCACATGAAATAGGCGTCTTTCAGGTCGATGGCGGTGAACCAGTTGCTGGGCTGCACTGGATCCAGCATTTTCCTGATCATCAGAAAACGCCCTCTTTCCCATTATGCTGGTTCAGGTGGCTGAGATCCAGAATGGCTCAGAAGCCTCTCGTTTTTTTGGGGACCAAAAGTACATGGTGCAAGACCTCTGTGCATGTCATGCGCAGAGATGCCCTTAGACAGCAGCAGAAGTTGCTGGATCTCGGCGGCCAGGAAGACCACTTCCTCTTGAGAGGATAGACTGGCTTCCATTATGTCTAGGAAA
>NW_025735704.1:0-562 GCF_021292245.1 Micropterus dolomieu
AGCTGCTAGGAGCTAATTACAAAAGTTCTTAGCTGGTAGTTTGTGTTCCAGCCAGTGTCTGATAGGCTGTCAGAGCTAGTGATGGTCATGCTGTCCTCACCAGAGATCAAGGAGAGTGATCCCCGTAGGCTGTATAAAAAAATGTTGATCCCACAAAACCTGTGATGCTGTGGCACCAGGACTCTGTCAGAACCAGGACTCTATCAGAACCAGTAGGCCAGAAGAGGCAGACTGTAGAAAGTAATAAAGCCTTACAAGAGTGAGCAGTGATAAGATTTAAGTTGAATGATAAGTAAGCATTTTTTAAGTTTATAAAATAATTTATTATGATTTAAGTACATTTAATAGCAATAATATAATTTTGTTTCACATTTCACTCTGGACCCTTTTTTTAGGTCCAGAGTGGTCCAGAGTGTGCATTTGACACAAAACCTTATTATCCCAAAAAGTTCATTTCAACCCCTGCCGAGTAAAATGAGAGGTATCAAGGATGTTTGTTTGCGTTTCCAATTTGTTGCGCAGCAATACTGTAATAAGTAAAGACTAGTGTGACTACGATTTA
>NW_025735705.1:0-633 GCF_021292245.1 Micropterus dolomieu
ATCTTTTTGCAAGCAATATGCTACCACCATGCTTCCTAGCTGGGGTTCTACGGTAGTCTGTTGTCCTTACAGGAAACAGCCACACCAAAACGGACTGTTGGCCGCACAAGCGAGGAAAAAGGGGTGGCATTCAACTTCGACTCTGCCAAAGCTGGAACAAGCTACCACAGCCATCAATACTTTTCAGCAGTGTTTGCCCCCTGAGGAACTGCACCTTAACACAAGGCTCTGCAGTGGATACTGTGATCATGCCTTATGATTTTCACCTGGCCTCAGGGTGATTTTCCAAATCCATTGATCCAGGTACAGGGGTTCTCAAATGTTTGCATGGACAGAAATAGTAAATCAGGGAAAATGAGGTTAGGCGACGTTTGTGTCTTCATTTAGGACTCTTGGTGCAATAATTGCATGATTAAGATTTGCACCCTGAACTTCTCATGCTTAAGTTTACAAACATTATATTTACCCAAAGACTATGGGAACATTTTTACCTGTGTGTGTGTATATATATATATATATATATATATATATATATATATATATATATATATATATATATATACATATATATACATACACACACACACTCGCCTAGCCACTACAAAACAAACCGGATGCACTGATATTTTTACT
>NW_025735706.1:0-562 GCF_021292245.1 Micropterus dolomieu
CAGCTGTACTTTGTGTTTTGGGCTAATTAGCAAATGTTTGCATACTAACACACTAAATTAGGATGGTGAAAAAAACAATTTATAAATATTATACATGCCTTATATGATATTATATACCTCCTTAAAGAATAGTTTCTTCAACTGTTTTATTCAAGTGTACATCTTTTCTGCTCTGAACAGTGACCAGCCAGGCATTACATAACCCTTCAGCTCTGTGACGTCCTTCGTTTCATGTAGCCAGTTTCTGTTATGCCTGGTATCTAAAACAAGTGCCCTCAAAGGGAAAAATAGCTTTTCAGCTGACTATTTTTTTTTACATAGGTGCTAATGAGATCATCTGCTGTGTAGATTATTAGCTGTTAGAAGTATCATTACATGTTTATTGACAATGTTCTCATATAGTGATAGTATGAACACAGTGGTGTCTGTGGTCACTTCCTGAAAACTCAAAAAATAAGTTTGGTTGTTTACAGTGGGGGAAATAAGTATTTGACCCCTTGCTGATTTTGCAGGTTTGCCCACTTACAAAGAATGCAACGATCTATAATTTTAATCATATGTA
>NW_025735707.1:0-562 GCF_021292245.1 Micropterus dolomieu
ATATATATATATATATATATATATATATATATATATATATATATATATATATATATATATATAATTATTTTTTTTTTTTTTTTTTTTTTAACAGTGGTACGGATGACCTATCACACTAAGGACAAGTAAACACTCGACACTTTCAGTCCATTTGTTATTGTAAGCTTCGAGTCAGACGACCTTTATCAGGCATTTTTTAATCTAAATTTATGAAGGTTCGATTCTCTAACCTTCTAGAGGCTGTAGCTCATCATTCTTCACTTTCAGGTACCATTATTTGAACAGTCAAACCCTGAACTTGTGTATATAGTTTCCTTTAAGACATAGAAAGGAAGATGAGACAAATCAAGCTCCAATGTACATTCTCTACTATTAAACGTCTTCTAGCCCAAAATCTGCTGAGGTCTCTACTCTGTAGAGATTTTATTGCTGAGGGAAAATTGAATTTTCATTCTTTTTTGATAATTAGTTTTACAGTTTCCTTTTAATCTTCCTGGTTTGTGTTTATGAACCATTTAATGTTGTAATGCTGTAATAATAGGCTTAATGCTAACAAGCGTGC
>NW_025735708.1:0-561 GCF_021292245.1 Micropterus dolomieu
ATATATATATATATATATATATATATATATATATATATATATATATATATATATATATATATATATATATATATATATATATATAAATAAATATAAAGGCTTGACATTAACTTTTTTCCTCACTAGCCAATGTGGCTGCTGGTTTCACTAGCCACATTTTTGTTGTTTGAAAATTACATTTTATATGATTAAAGTTGACTATGGCATGCTTAAACTGGCATGCTAAAATGTAGTAATATTATCATTAGCTCTGATAAGGTTGTGTGTAAAGATCGTTTTTTTTATAACATGTATTAAGATAAACACATAAAAGGGTAGCTTCTTATTGTATATAATGAAAGTACTGCATGGGTGTAAAAGATTAATTGATAGATAGAAGATAAAAACTAAACCGAAAAAAAATCATCAGAAACACTATTTATTTCTTTTTAACAGCAGTAAATGCTGTAGAGAGTAGAAAACCTATCGGCATTAGAAACAAAGAGCAAAGAATAAATTATTGTGTCTAAAAAAATCCACAATTAAGGCACAGAATAAAAATTTTATATAGGCCTATATCAA
>NW_025735709.1:0-560 GCF_021292245.1 Micropterus dolomieu
AATAGATATTAATCCTTTTCTGAAGGTAGTAAAATCTATTCATTATATGGTGTAAATAATGGTTAAGCCTAGTGGGAGGGGCTACTGTCTTTAAAAGTTGCAGCTTCGGCCTGTGAGGGCAGTCTTGGCCTGGTTACAGAGGAGGTAACTAGTGAGTTGTATGTTGGGTTTTTGTGTAACTTTATTATTGAGTAAGTTATAAATTATTTTTTCAAATAGTTAATTTTGTTTCATTTTCTTTATACAAGTTTTTTTTTTCCCCACTGTTTGCACTTTGGAGGCCGGCATAATAAAAATCACGCCACTATTTTTCGACTACGCCTGTGTTTTCTCCTATTTTGAGGAGTTTGGAAGAGAACCCCGCTACATATGGCGGCTGTTCCGCCAGGGGCAAATCGGGGTTCAGTATCTTGCCCAAGGACACTTCGACACGCAACCAGGGGGAGCCAGGGATTGATAATGTGCAAATAGCATTTTTATGATTTGTATGTGGATTTCTCCTTCCTGGATTATCTAACGATACTGCTTTGATTCTCTGAACATATCCCTGCAACTGTCTG
>NW_025735710.1:0-560 GCF_021292245.1 Micropterus dolomieu
CTTTATGGGAAATGTGGTCTTAGTTTTAAGGAACTGTAGCAATAATAATGCCATTAGAGAGACGGAGGTTGCCAGTGTCAACCATGGTGTAATTGCTCTTGATAATTTCACCCACTCAGATCAATGTTAACTGCGGAATGAGGAATTGATGTTTAACAAGACTAAGAGTTTATAGTCATGCTTAGAAGGTCTGTCAGGCTGTACACTGGTGGTTTTAGCTAAATGTTATCGTCAGCATGCTCACATAATGAAAATATTACCATGAAAATAGCTGGTGTACTGTTAACCATTAACCAAGGACAGCTGAGGCTGATGGGAATGTCATTAGTTTTGCAGTATTGGACAAATTGCATTTTTGACCTGATGATGGTACTCAATAAAAAGTTAAGGGACAACCAAGCTTTTGTAATTAATCCTTAGGGTGACATTATGTCTGTATAAAATTCCATGGAAATCCATCCATTAGTGTATTGGTATATGGGTATTGGATGTAAAAATTTAAAGCAAGTCATAAGATTACTATAAGGCTGGAGGGGGGGGGGGGGGGGGGGGGGGGGCCC
>NW_025735711.1:0-2425 GCF_021292245.1 Micropterus dolomieu
TGAATTGAACAACGTGAAAGTTTATCACTCTGTTTTTAGTCTTCTTTGGTTTCTCCGGTTCAGGAATCATTTCCAGGTGCAGGGTGGAGTTTGCCAAGATGACTGCATTTTTGCATACCTGCACATACCTGTAGTCTTAACTATAGTTTCCTCTCAGTGAAAATAACTTCCTTGATGAGCTCAGCGTGTTCTGAATGTCTGCAGTCTCTAACTGGCAATCCACTTATGTGACAAGTCATTTGTTCCTGGTTCAAACACAACAATAATCTCCCTAACAATCCCCTTAACCTTTACATTAAGCAAGTAGTATGTGTATGTGATCCAAAAAATTAATTCTACCAGAGACGTTTAATAGATAAAGGTCCTTTAAAAAGTATTACCTTCCTTGAAAGTTTTCATGTTGTATAATTATTGAATTAAAGTAGATTTCATGTGTCCGTTTTACACTGATCAACAGAACTGAAATGTCAAAGTGAAAAACACATTTGATTTAATAACAAATATAAAATACAAAATACATGCTCACATAAGTCTTCATCCCCTTTACAGCAGAATTGTTACTGGTGCAGCCAGTTGGTTTTAGTCGCATTATTAGTTCAATTAAAAATTAATTAGTTGCTGCCTGATGTACTGTGTTGTTCGTAGTGGTTATAACTGAAGTAGCAGAAGGTGGACATTTAAATCATTCGTCTAGTAGTTTTAGCTGAACATCCAATCAGCCATTTCAAAATCTATTTTTTTTTTTAAATCCCTCAGACCAAAACAAACACAAAGCCTTAATTTCACTTTTGTTATGCAGCTCACCTATATGTGGGTGGGGTTTGGGCCACTTTAAAAAGGCAGCAGACACTCTGAACTTCAGCTGCAGTACTTTAACTCTTTAACTCAAACAAGACCAGCAACTATTACAACTCAAGCATGACCAGCCACTTAGGTAAGTTATGATACTGTATCCATGTTTTAAAGTGAATTACTTGATGGTGATATGACCAATGTACTGTAGCTCCTACAGATAAATACTTTGATAGACTTACACAGGGTAGAACTGCAAAGACATAATAATTATTTTAATGTCTTACTTAACTTATCATCCAAGATGACAATCTGTCAACAAATTCTGTAATAATGTTATATTTTTTATAAAATCTAGCAAGCAAGATTTTTTCAGTTAAATATAATTCCTTGGTCTCTTGGGAAATCTTAAAGAGTTGTCTCATTGTTTAGATGAATTCTTTCTAAGGGAGATTCAGAACAAGTGCTTTTAATTCAGCTTTTCTCTGATGTATTTGGTGATGTCACAGAAACAAAGGGTTATATTATAAACCTCGTTATTTTGGAAAAGGAAAAGGTTTATTTTTAAAACCTAAGAAATCTCTAAACAGATGTGTCAGTGTGGACCAGAAGCCCCTCACTGCCGTGTGCCATGCGCTCAAACACTGTTTAATGCAGCTCCCCAGCCTTTCAGCTGTTTGGTGCACCTGAGGCTGATGTTTAATGTAACAAACTTACACTCTGTGTTGGTGGTGGTGATGGTTCAGTGGGTAAAATGCATGGCTTTGGTGTGAGACCCAGGTTTGATTCCCACTGCAACACATCCACCAATGTGTCCAGAGGTGTGTGACCTCTGACATATTTAGCAATTATGAGTAAATTTAGATAAAAGTGTCAGGTATTAGGCTATTTGGCCACATTTCAATGAACTGGTCAGCCTTACTCATTGATCATTGTGTTGTTTTTAACTGTGACCTGCCAAGGGTCTACAGATGTGAATTAGCTTGAAGATATAATTTGATACAGTGCATCCCTTTAAAATAAATAAATGAAAATTAAATCAAAGGAAATTTTCCAAGAACTTAATCGAAAACCTCCTTGGATAGAAATGTAATTTAAAGTGAAACCAGATGTATGGTGTACATCATGTATGTATGATGCAGAATATACTTTGTTCATGTTGTTCATGTTGCAGTGGTAGCCTATATTTTCATATAACAAACTACCGCACAGATGAGCAGTAAGATGTGATTTATTTGATCCCACAACAGGTCAATTTTCAATTGCATCCTTGTTGCTTTATATGCAGGCAATGTTTAGATGTCACATCTACTGCTGTAATATGTTTCTAGGCTGCAATGTTCATCATTTATTACTTGCAGTATTGATGTTGTTAAATGTGCTGCACAGCTTCTGCCACCAAGTGGTGTCTTTAAGTAAGTTTTGCCGGCCGACAACAGAGAAAGTACAAATGCTCCTTTGTTTTTGTGGAGAAATAAAAATGACTGCAAATTAAAAGTATGTCTCAGTGTCTGCCTTAGTCTCTGGCTGCAACTTACACATAGTTTATACAACAATCACATTAAATGCCTATTCTTTATTTTATACCTTTAGAATTATCACGTGTTTTGATTTATAGAGACACCTTAGTGTG
>NW_025735712.1:0-559 GCF_021292245.1 Micropterus dolomieu
ACGGCGCCGTAAAGTCGGACACATTCTACCTGCACCAGCTCTTCTGTTTGTCTGCATTATTTAATTTCTCTGCACCCGTTTAACCGTGTTCCAGTGAGCGACACCTGGCTGAGAGGCCGCGAATGTAGGTCTGAGGACAGCTGAATTAGAGTTCATTATATTTATATATATTTATATATATATATATATTTATTTAATATCAGTCAGTCACATTTAAGTTTAAATAAATGTTTCCTTTATCACCAAGCCTTTGTCTGTGAATATTCCTTCAAAGCAGAAACTAAGGATCAATGTATTGGGAATTATTATATACCAATACTGCCAGACCTCCTGTCCCCGGCCTCCAGCCCAGCTGTGCCGACGCCTGCCTGTGGCCTCCTCTCCTGACTTTGCTGTTGAAGACTTGGTTCATTTTTTTCTGCCCTGGACTCTGGCCCTCCTCCTGACCTCCCTCCACCACCCTGGTTGTGGTTTAGGGGAGGATTTTCTGTTTGGGGTTTTAGTGTCTTGCGTGTGGGCCCTGTTTGGACCCTGTATGTCGCTCCGCAAACCCTGACAG
>NW_025735713.1:0-558 GCF_021292245.1 Micropterus dolomieu
GTGAGCGATGCATTCATGTCACCACATCGAATAATCAAAATCTTTTTTACCTCCCTTGATCTTTATTGCAAGTTGTTAGCCTATGACACAGGCTTGTGTTTAGCGACAAGGAACATGAATGAGAGCTGACAAATGCAGCAGGCTGTAATATGTAGAGGTTCAATCTAAGACCAGTTTGGCACTGAGAGCATTACATGTTTTCATGTGAGGAGCTACAGATGGAGTTAATAAAAAAACTACTGTACTAGACATATAAGCTATTGGCAGTTTGGACCTTTATCACAGCTTAACATAAAAACATATTTTCAGGTAAGTATAATTTTGTTCACCAGCTAGATCCATCAGCCTCTGGGAAAAAAGCTAGCAAAATTTACCCAGTAAAAGTAAACCGAACTGAAGGAGATTTCAAAGTTAATCAAAGTAAATGAAATCTCATCCTCACAAAAACCATCTCTTTACCAACACACAGAAGTTCCCCACTTTCCTCTTGTGGCATTGTGAACCTGAATGATTCTCACACACACACACACACACACACACACACACACACACACACAC
>NW_025735714.1:0-558 GCF_021292245.1 Micropterus dolomieu
GGGGCTGTCTAGTTGAAATTGTGTAGGGGGCGCTATGGAGGCAATTTCCCACGACCACACCACCAAACCACATCTGACGTTTGTGCCAAGTTTTGTGAGTTTTTGAGAATCCCCAGACAGGGGAAGGCTAAAATGTCTTTAGGGTACACTATAGAGTTGAAGTACTACCCCAAGCCCAAATGGAACATTAAATCGAAATTTTTACCAGCTCAAATGTGGGTGTAAAGTTTCAAGACTGTTTGAGTTTCCTAAAGACCTCAAACTTTGGTTTAAATATTTGAAATTGATGCAGGAAACCCAAATGGCTGCTTTTTGAAAGTGAAATGTGTTTTTTATGATGAAAGCAATAATCCCCCCAAATCTCATGTAGATCAAAGCACCATTGTCCCAACCAATGTTGGCCACTACCATATATCTATATATATAGATATATCTATATATATAGATATATGGTAGTTTTTCTGGTGAGGAGCTGCTTTGAGTGACAAACCATCACCCAACTCCGACTCACCAGCCTCGTTTCCACCAGCAGCAGGCAGCTGTTTCCAGCAAAACACC
>NW_025735715.1:0-558 GCF_021292245.1 Micropterus dolomieu
CCATGTTGCAACTGAATTAAGCATTGGTCCAGAAAAGTGGAGCTGTTTGAGTGGGCTGAAAACTGATGTGGTCTTTTGGCTTGCCACTTTCTGCTTCTCATGGATTCGCCTGACGAGTTGTTGGACAGGGTTTTGAGGCCGGCGGACAAGTTTTTTCAGTTTACCTAAAAATGTCTCAAAGGGAAAAGCTGAAACACTATCCAACGGGCTGAATTTCCGTGCATCTTGAGCTAGGTGGATCAAGGAATGTATGTTATAGCTGACAAATTCAGTGCCATAAATTGCAGCAAAATCTGTTACAAAGAGTTTCAAAATCTCCTCAGCATAGTCACAATTGTCAGAAGAACATAAGGCAGGACTCAGAAGAATTCTCATATTACAGGATAGGCCACCTTCCCATTAATGTACTGGCCTTTTTGAGTGCACCTCTCACACCCATAATAGCCTGTATGGCCCTGTATGGAACATTTAAGAAAAGCACGAGCAGGTGCATCACAAATAAAAGCATCGGGTAATGGTACCCTGAAATGTACACCATTGTACACAATTCCACTCTGA
>NW_025735716.1:0-558 GCF_021292245.1 Micropterus dolomieu
AAATGAAATTGGATGTTATAGGGTTCATAGATTTACATTTTGCTTAATGTGAGACAATTTAAGATGGAGACTGTGTTTTTATTAATTGTCCTGTAATCCCCTACTAAACCATACCAGTTTCCAGTCCTGCTGCAGGCCCTCGTCGCTGTAGAGGATGTAGTCAATCCGGCGTCCGTTGCCTTTCAGCGGGATCTTCCTCCCCTTCTGACTGCTGGCGGGACACTGGCTTTTACTGGGAGGGAACACCAGGTACTCCTTCCTGCCCTCCTCATTCTCCATCACTCTGACAGAGACACACACAGTGACGAGAAAGGCTCAGTTACTGAAGTTTAGACAGATTCACAAGAGGATGCAGCACACAGGTAATAAAAAGTAATAACACAACAGGAATTCAGAGGGAATTACAGAAATTATGTTAAAAGAGTGCAGAGAACCACAAATCAATGAAGTGTAGTGCTTAGGTCAAAGGTCAGCTTTTGACTGGGACTTAAAGTTACAAGATAATAATAAGAATGTTGATGTTAAGTTTGGTTAGTAAAGTTAGGTAGGTTTAAAGGA
>NW_025735717.1:0-558 GCF_021292245.1 Micropterus dolomieu
ACACACACACACACACACACACACACACACACACACACACACACACACACACACACACACACACACACACAGAAATGTATCCACAAAAAACTCTCTTCTTTTCTCTCTAGCACAAGATCCCTCACACACACTAACACAAGCACACTCTTAAAGTGCACACACATATATACTGTACAGCCGACTCTCTCTGCCTGTGATAATGAGCTACACCTTCTCTCTGTCATGTTCACTTATATCTTTCGTCACCATACCAGTCCCACACGATGCGTGTTAGAGTGTGAGTGTGTTTCTTATTCCATTTCAGAGAGACCCTTTACACTGCTCTTTAACTGTATTGATTCACCTCTTTCTTCTGGTGAACGACAGAATATTCCCGCTTTCAAAGCAAAAGTAAATTGAGGGAAGTATTGACCTGCAGGCTACATTCGATCAGTGCATTATGTGCAGGCTGGACATCTGAAGATGTCCAGTATTTCATTTTCATTTAGCTCTCACGAAACAGTCAAATGACAAGTGCTTGTTGTTTTATATACAGTATAGACCATATTTTCTCATAAC
>NW_025735718.1:0-558 GCF_021292245.1 Micropterus dolomieu
AGATATTTACTTTTTCTTAACATGGATTATCTAGATTCAGTGTAAGTAGTAGTTCGGCTGTACTACATATGTTATATATTCAGTAGGTATATGTTTTTACAACCCTATATTACAACCCTAACTTTGCACACAGGAAAAACTACAACCGTGGTGCTGATTTGACTCAAACTGCATGGCGTGGCTAAAGGGAATATGAGTTTCTAAACCACATTTTAACCACATTTGATTGGGCCCCCAGTTGTTGACTGTACTCACATGACAGCTAAGATCAAGAGCTCTCTTTAACAGTTGGTCTCATGTCTGTAGTCTCTTTCGTTGATGAATTATAAGCATTCAAACATGCACCAAGGTGAAGGTTCAAAGGTCAGTATTTCAAAGCAGGATCCATTCAGAATCTTCATCCTGATATATGGTAATCTACAGGTTGAGACCTTTCCAACGATGTATTGGTTTCTAATAGCTATAAAATGAAAAGAGCAACTTTATATGTTACAATCACAGGCTAGAAACGCCTTTTCTTAACAGAGATAGTGGCGTTCGTTCGGTAGTTGCGGCCGA
>NW_025735719.1:0-976 GCF_021292245.1 Micropterus dolomieu
TTTTGGCTTTTCCCCTCTCCTTTATTGAGTTATGTATCTTTTTTGTGCATGTAACAGGTTTGCAAAGTGAAAAAGCCCAAAGTCCAGCCCAAAGGCAGTTCCCATCTCCCACAGAAAACTCTGCTCTGAACCGCTTGAAAACAGCTCGTTTGTAGTCCTGCCTTCACTTCCTTTACTTGTGACATCACAATGAAAACGCGTCATAAAGCTTGCCAAGCAGCTTGCGGGGGTCAGGCACGCCCTCAAACCAAGCTAGTCTGAGCGGAGGCCCTTTGGCTCGACTCGCCTTTGTTTGGTTTTCCATTGTAGAAATGTACCTGTACCTGCTTCCAGGTACTTTTTTTCGTATCAGCTCACCTCCGTCGAGGTTCCAAGCGAGCTGAGGGATACTAAAATGTAATGTGAAAACATGACAGACTGCTGATTGGTCAGAGAGAATATTTACAATTCACTGCATCATCATTGTGTGCGCCAGACAGAGCAGCAGAAAGTTTTAAATTTTACAGTTTTCGTATGTAATTTCATCACTAAATCCACTTCTGAGAAGTTTTGAGGTGAGAAAACAGCTGTGTAGATTTCGAATATTGACAGTTTTACGAGAAGTGACGGCCAAACAAAAATGTGCTTGAATATTGTCGGAGTTGAGGAGCTCCGCAAGTGGCTGCGGGAGCCTGTGCCAACCCGCGGGAGGAGCGTGTGAGGCCGGCCAGCCGCCCGCTCACAGAGCCCTCTGCTCCCGCCGTCACACAGACCGCTGCAGCAACAACGGCAGAGGAAAACACAGCTGGAAGGTTTTCATACCACTTATCTGTCTTTACATTCTGAGGAATGTTGAAATGTTTTAACTTAAAAAAGAGAAAGCTGTGTGGATCGCTGGTGTGTGTGTCGCATTGAACATTATGTCGCGGCAGTTGTGTGTGGCGTCGCTATGACAACAAGCTACGTACTATCTCTGGGTACTGTCTGCAATGGAAAA
>NW_025735720.1:0-557 GCF_021292245.1 Micropterus dolomieu
CTTTCACACTCACTTTTTTATGGTTGATATGATCACCACATATACTGTGTGTATATATATATATATATATATATATATATATATATATATATATATATATGATCGTGGGTTTGATTCCAGGTCAGGACGGGGATATCCAGGTGGACCCTTAGGCAAGGTCAATTAAAGCCCCCTCCAGCCAGTTTTAACTGCCGATTTTGGTTAACGTTCTTTCTCAAACAGAGAATGGGGGTAATAATAATAATAATAATAATAATAATGATAATAATAATTTGAATTTGTATAGTGCTTTTCTCGAACACAAAGTCGCTTTACAGAGCAGATAATGAAGCATGACAACCCGGATAGGCAGAGGTGAAGAGGTGGGTCTTAAGCCGGGACTGGAAAATGGTGAGGGACTCAGAGGTGCGGATCTCATGTGGGAGGGAGTTCCTGAGCCTGGGAGCTGCCCTGGAAAAGGCTCTAGACCTAATCAATTACCATGGCAACCAGAATCTCACCGGCTGTTTCTGAGTGATCGCTAACGATATGCTGTGTTAACATCACTACACTGTAAA
>NW_025735721.1:0-746 GCF_021292245.1 Micropterus dolomieu
AGTTTAATACCACTCTCATATGTCTGTTAAATATGAAGCCACAGCAAGAAGAGGTCTGTATGTTTGTTTACAGACAGAGCCAGGCTAGCTGTTTCCCCCTGTTTCCAGTCTTTATGCTAAGCTAAGCTAACCAGCTGCTTGTAGCTTTGTATTTACCGCATCAATCTAAAACCTTCCTCCTCCGTCTGTGTGCAGCCTAAAGAGCTCCCCCCTCTCCAGTGTGGTGGGGACTCCTCGCCGGGCCCCCCCGTACACAGGCCGCCGGCGCTGGGCGTGGCCCTCGGGGGTCCCGGGAACCACCAGTGCTGTGACTGTGGGGAGGAGGAGCCTCGCTGGGCCTCCATCAACCTGGGAGTCACCATGTGCATCGAGTGCTCCGGCATACACAGGTGACCCAGGACATGTGACTCAGTACAGGTGACCCAGGACATGTGACTTAGGACAGGTGACTTAGGACAGGTGACTCAGGACAGGTGACCCAGGACATGTGACTTAGGACAGGTGACTTAGGATATGTGACTCAGTACAGGTGACCCAGGACATGTGACTTAGGACAGGTGACCCAGGATATGTGACTCAGTACAGGTGACCCAGGACATGTGACTCAGTACATGTGACCCAGGACATGTGACTTAGGATATGTGACTCAGGACAGGTGACTTAGGACAGGTGACTCAGGACAGGTGACCCAGGACATGTGACTTAGGACAGGTGACTTAGGATATGTGACTCAGTACAGGTGACCC
>NW_025735722.1:0-680 GCF_021292245.1 Micropterus dolomieu
CCGTATACCAACTAGGAAAGGTCATGGACTTCCGTATACCCAGTTAAAATATCGAGAAGATACGTAACAACATGGTTTTGTGACAGAACTTTCACACTTTCATTCATAAATTAAATAAATTTCCCCCCTCTGTGGGGGTGCAAAGCACTAATTTTTGGCGCTTCTGTGGTCTGTGACGGGGATCTGATGTCACCTACTACATATTCACCATTCACTCACTAAGCCTAAGTGCTCAAACACAAACTAACATTCACACTCATTCACAGCCACCAGAGGCAGTTCAGTATCTTGCCCAAGGACACTTCGCCACTCAGCCTAGAGGAGCCGGGGATGGATGCACCGACCTTCCGATTAACAGGCAACCTGCTTTACCTCCTGAGCTACAGGTGAAGAACTGCACGAATTTTCATTGTTATTACTGCTAAGCCTCAGCTTATCAGTAGCATATGCGACAACTTCGGAGTGAGAACAGTTTGGTTAGTCAGCTGTATATTATAATCAAATATCACTCAAGCAGGAGAAAACGTATTTATTTCTGACTGTGTCAGGATCGGTCCTCCATAGCGGGGTGGGAGAGTTATCAAGCACGTAAAGTTTGGTTCAGATGTGAGCATGTACACTGAAGTTACAACAACTTCCTGTGTCATGGCGAAGACTTGATCTCTGACGCCACGCCACGG
>NW_025735723.1:0-555 GCF_021292245.1 Micropterus dolomieu
GTTTATTTTATTGTTTATTGCACTTTTTCTTTGCTGAGACGTCCTTTTGCACTTTTTAAAATTACGGTTACGGTACCAAACAAAAACTTTTTTATCACATGACTATAAATATCTCTCATCAGCTGTGTGAGCAGTGAGTGAAAAAAGGAGGGAAAAGCAGCCAATGAGCTTCTTTCCCTCCAGATGGTCGACGACGTTCTCCAGAGTTAATGGCCACCACAAAAGCTCCATTCATCAGAGGTCAGTGTGGGAAACATCTGCTGCATCAGCTCACTGTGAAACACTCGGCTGCTGTTTAGAAAGTAACTGAGAACATTTACACAACCTAGTGCAATTTAGAGATTCATGTGCTTTACTTCAGTTTTTAAATTTCCTTCTACTTTCTGCTCCACTACATCTCAGAGGGAAACATTGTGCTTTTTACTGCTCTATATTTATTTAACAGGTCTACTTTCTAGTTATTAATCATTAAAACAAAAAAGCAAATACTTAATTTTATGTGTTATAAAACTAGAGTATATGAAAGTTTCACTTCACATTTATTCATTTAGCTGA
>NW_025735724.1:0-554 GCF_021292245.1 Micropterus dolomieu
ACGGCTATTGCTTGCTGGGAAATATCCAATTTTCTGCCGGTGTGACACCAAAATGTGTGACCTATCAGAATCTGTGACCCTTATGGGAAGTTAAGCGCCGGAGGCTTTGTTGACGATGTGAAGCGGTTGTAGCTTGGTTGGGTTTAGGCACCAAAAGTACTTGGCTATGGTTAGGAAAACATTGTCGTTTGGGTGTAGTCACAGAATCTGATAGGTCACAGATTTTGGTGTTACACAGGTCACATTGAACGTTACAAACACGCTGCACATGTTTCACATGTGTGCACAGACAGTAAGTTCAAATCACACACACACAGGCTAAAACATGTCTTAGGTGTGTGGAAGTTATTCACGAGAGTGAAGAAGAGTCGACGCTCACTACATCTGCAGAGAAACACAGAAAGAGACGCTGTGGATTTTGTAAATCAGGGAGCAGGTAAAGACACAGTGACGATATCATTCAGACCACGGTGGTCTCTATCGGTAATTAACAACAAGCGGCTCATCTGCTGCTGTGAAAACAGAATAACGGGTGAGAAGATACCAAACGTGAG
>NW_025735725.1:0-1440 GCF_021292245.1 Micropterus dolomieu
GTGCCTTACCACACACAGGTGGCTGCATCGCTCTAGTCACAATTAATGATGAGTTATTAAGGGAAGAAATCATTCCATATTCTCATCTATTTAGTGGGCCATAGATTCAAATCTGGAATTATTTTGAAGGGTTCTATTTTAAAGGTATACAGAGAGAGAGGGCTTATTCCATATTGTTATACACTGTGTTTGAATTGTTGAATCCCAACATTTGCCTATGTTCGGAATCTGGAATTCATACATGTGTACACTTGTGTACACTTGTTTTGATACAGTGTGTTTAAATAGTAGAATCATGAGATTTGCCCATGTTCAGAAGTTGGAATGAGGAATGTGGAATATGAAATGAAGGATTTTCCATAAGTGGGGAGGTTTATATTGTGTGTGGAGACAGACGGGAGAAATTGTAGACCATTAGACTTTGTCTGGTATTACTTTATAGGGGGAAGTTGTCCGAGTCCATATTGTGATGAATCATGTTGGAATAGTGGAATCACAAGTAATTATACACTGTAAGTGGGATGATCTGTGCCTAAGTGAGTAGGCTGCAACGCTGAACGTGGCTTGTGTTACAATGCAATGTATAGGAATGTAAATGACTGAGTTTACCAAAACATTGAGAAAAAGTGTATAAGCAATTGTCCATCTGATAGATTTTGAAAAAAAACATAAAGTGTGATATAAAAATGAAATCGTCAATGAATGCAATGGATGAATCAAAGCAATGAAAAATGGGAAATTAAGGCAAAGTAGATTAGGAAATGGTATGAATTCCAATTTCACATTTATTGCAGTGCATTTTTTCCATGCGCCACCTGGTGGTTGTTCATTATATTGCAACTTTTTTTGTGGTGTGCAAAATACATAAAAGTGGTATGTGCATGTTCAGAAAAAAACGCCGAATGGAATTGCGAAGGCAGCATACCTCTAAAGTGCTTCTGAAAAATATTCCAAAAAGTGAAAAAGCTGAAATAAGGGGTTTTTCCAACTCAGGAGGCGACGAGAAACATTTCTGTCTGAGTTTGAGCGCTTTGGCACGCCCAGAAAAAAATGTCGAGGTTAGGGAGTTGCCCCTAATTAGGGTTAGGGTTAGGAGGAGGGGAAAAGTACTGGCTAACGACTTACGTAGCTTAGCGTTAGCCAGACTGGTGCACGGTCCTGTGATGTGCCTTCAGAGTCCCCAGAAAGTGAAAAACACCTCCCAACTCCACATTTCACCTTATAAAAGCCACAAAGGTGCATTACCTCTGCGCTGGTTCAAAAAATTGGACTCCACGGGTCCTGTAGCTGTTGATTCATTTATCTTTAATTCAGGCCGACTTGGTCCTGCTTCACTCTGCCTTGTTGCAACGTTTCGGAGGGCGGCTTGTCCTTCATCAGGCATGACAGAGTGGTCCCTTTAAATGTCCTTTTCAGGCCAAAGGCAATGCACTGGCCGGC
>NW_025735726.1:0-554 GCF_021292245.1 Micropterus dolomieu
CACTACAGATACCTCCTTAACACTCCAACTACAAAATGGGAAGATTATGTAGGTGTCTCTCCCAACCCTGAGGTCTGGACACAAATCTGTAATAACATTAACGGTTTTGTTGCTCCGAGAATCGGCGGGCGCCATCTTGATTATTGTGCAATGCCTGGGAGTTGTGCCTGCCTTCTCTCGCCTTTTTTCAGAGCAGGGGAAGTGCAGAGGCAATTTAGAGGAGACATGCCATTCAATCACATCCTCGATACAACTCTTTGGGGAAGGCCCTTAACAGCAAAGATGGGGGTTATCCTGCCCAGCCGTTAGAAAGCCAATCGTCTGCTTTTAACAGCCAAAGCGGGAAACATATTTCAGCCAATCGTGTGGTTCCACTGACCTAAGGTCTTTTTTACTGGAAAAGGGTGCCTGTTTTCAACGGATTATATTTTTTTGATTAATAAAGGTTTAGATTTTAACATAATTTTCCATTCATGCTCGCCTTCCGGGTGCTAGGGACCTGTTGTTTTTAGCTGTCCATCACCACCATTTATTGTATTTTACCTATTTAACCA
>NW_025735727.1:0-553 GCF_021292245.1 Micropterus dolomieu
ACGTTTCAGATTGTTAAAAGTAGGCGACTTTTATTTTGAAAGTGTAACTGGACAATGCAAATTTATTGTTGCTAACTTGACCGCGCAGCCCTAAATGTCCAAAAACGACGCCAAAGGGCGTTGGTGTTGATCAAACGTCCAAAGCGGCGAGATAAAGACTTTGTTCAGAGCAGGAGCTCTCGGAGCTCAGCTGATCCGACCTTACACTACCCAAACTGGTGAAACTGAGTAAGAAGACGCTACTGGATCCTGAGTGAATGTCCGTCAAATATCCGACTTAAAACTGACTGGTTAAACCAGGGTGGTCGAAAATGTAACGTTACCTGAAAAACAACGCAGTCCACAGACCGAGATGAGCAGTCAGCGAGCATTTCAGTCTTATAGCCACGAATCTTTATCAAAATACGATGGACATGATGTTTTTGTTGCTTCTCTTCTGTCACGTTTCATCAGCAGGTAAGATCAGATTTTAAATCTTTACTTTTGCTCTTTGGACACACTTGATAAGCCTGATGTGACTTAACCTAATAATACTGAATACACATTTTTGTAA
>NW_025735728.1:0-553 GCF_021292245.1 Micropterus dolomieu
ACAAAGAGACCAAAACAACCACAAACAGACACAAAGAGACACAAAACAACCACAAAGAGACACAAAACAACCACAAAGAGACACAAAACAACCACAAACGGACACAAAACAACCACAAACGGACACAAAACAACCACAGACACAAAACAACCACAAAGAGACCAAAACAACCACAAAACAACCACAAAGAGACACAAAACAACCACAAAGAGACACAAAACAACCACAAAGAGACAAAAACAACCACAAAGAGATCAAAACGACCTAAAAGAGACACAAAACAACCACAAAACGACCTAAAAGAGACACAAAACAACCACAAAATGACCACAAAGAGACACAAAATGACCACAAAATGACCACAAAGAGACCAAAATGACTACAAAGAGACCAAAACAGCCAAAAGACAACCTCAAAGAGACCAAAACGACCACAAAACGACCTCAAAAAGACAGAAAACAACCACAAAACAACCACAAAGAGACCAAAACGACCACAAAGAGACCAAAACGACCACAAAGAGACCAAAACGACCACAGACACTCTGTCTAAA
>NW_025735729.1:0-1445 GCF_021292245.1 Micropterus dolomieu
GTGCCTTACCACACACAGGTGGCTGCATCGCTCTAGTCACAATTAATGATGAGTTATTAAGGGAAGAAATCATTCCATATTCTCATCTATTTAGTGGGCCATAGATTCAAATCTGGAATTATTTTGAAGGGTTCTATTTTAAAGGTATACAGAGAGAGAGGGCTTATTCCATATTGTTATACACTGTGTTTGAATTGTTGAATCCCAACATTTGCCTATGTTCGGAATCTGGAATTCATACATGTGTACACTTGTGTACACTTGTTTTGATACAGTGTGTTTAAATAGTAGAATCATGAGATTTGCCCATGTTCAGAAGTTGGAATGAGGAATGTGGAATATGAAATGAAGGATTTTCCATAAGTGGGGAGGTTTATATTGTGTGTGGAGACAGACGGGAGAAATTGTAGACCATTAGACTTTGTCTGGTATTACTTTATAGGGGGAAGTTGTCCGAGTCCATATTGTGATGAATCATGTTGGAATAGTGGAATCACAAGTAATTATACACTGTAAGTGGGATGATCTGTGCCTAAGTGAGTAGGCTGCAACGCTGAACGTGGCTTGTGTTACAATGCAATGTATAGGAATGTAAATGACTGAGTTTACCAAAACATTGAGAAAAAGTGTATAAGCAATTGTCCATCTGATAGATTTTGAAAAAAAACATAAAGTGTGATATAAAAATGAAATCGTCAATGAATGCAATGGATGAATCAAAGCAATGAAAAATGGGAAATTAAGGCAAAGTAGATTAGGAAATGGTATGAATTCCAATTTCACATTTATTGCAGTGCATTTTTTCCATGCGCCACCTGGTGGTTGTTCATTATATTGCAACTTTTTTTGTGGTGTGCAAAATACATAAAAGTGGTATGTGCATGTTCAGAAAAAAACGCCGAATGGAATTGCGAAGGCAGCATACCTCTAAAGTGCTTCTGAAAAATATTCCAAAAAGTGAAAAAGCTGAAATAAGGGGTTTTTCCAACTCAGGAGGCGACGAGAAACATTTCTGTCTGAGTTTGAGCGCTTTGGCACGCCCAGAAAAAAATGTCGAGGTTAGGGAGTTGCCCCTAATTAGGGTTAGGGTTAGGGTTAGGGGAAGGGAAAAAGAGCTGGCTAACGTCTTACAAAGCTCTGCGTTAGCCAGTCTGGTGCACTGTCCTGTGATGCGCCTCCAGAGACCCCAGAAAGGCAAAAACACTCCCTCCTTGTTTGAGTTTTGAAGCATTTCCCACATTTCCCATCATAAAAAACAAAAGTGCATTACCTTTGCCTTTGTTCAAAAAATTGGACTTCACGAATCCTTTAATGTCTGCATCCTACTTGGATGTCTTACGATGAATTTTCCTATCTTCCTGTCCTATTAATCCAGGCCTACTTGGTCCTGCTTCACTCTGCCTTGTTGCAACGTGTAGGAGGCCAAAGGCAATGCACTGGCCGGC
>NW_025735730.1:0-552 GCF_021292245.1 Micropterus dolomieu
AAAGGGACATCAGCAGGGGCCTGGAAATTCACCTCCACAGTCTCTCCGAACAGCTGCCGACAGCGGGTGTTGAGGCGGTCAATCAGCGGCGCTGAGTAGGTCCTGTGGTGCCGTCCTTTACCACCAAACACGGCATCCGATCTCCTGTCAGAGTTCCACCGCGCAATGCCACGTATTCGGTAAACCAGATACGGCCGTGCTGCACAGTGGGGACCTGAGTAGAGCAGAGTAAAGTAAACCTTTAACATCCCCAAAGGGGCAAATTGGCTGACAAACAGCATTAACAAAGGTATCCATACATATATGGAATTAAAGGAAAACCTGACTAAAAGAGTGGAGAACCTATCAAATGCAGATGCTTCTGTAAAGGGCTGGCAGGTGCGGCAGCCGGGGATGGAGGTTAACGAGGAGCAGGAGCGGAGAGAGGGAGAAGGCACAGGAGAAACCAGAATGTGAGGGAGGAAAAGAGAAACAGGACACTCACCAACAGCCGGGCTGTCACCACAACAGGAAATAACAATGTTTCATTGAATGTGTAATAAGCTTCAAAAT
>NW_025735731.1:0-552 GCF_021292245.1 Micropterus dolomieu
AGACAGTGAGTTCTGTTGGTTTTAAATGATCTACAATCAATATTATACCTTAAAGATGGACTGAGTTGCTTTCATGCTGCAAAGACAGAAAATAAATATATTTAGAAGTATAATTAATAAATATAATACAATCATGTAATAAGAATGAAAAATAAAAATGTAAAACTTTTAAATAAATTAATAAAATAAGTATACAAAATATAATACAATAAAATATTAAAACATACAACTGACATTAGCAATACTATCAAAATAAAATATTACATTTAATAAATTAAAATAAAGTTAAAAATGTAACAAGTAAAATGAATAATACATCTAATTTATGTATAAGGAATTAAAAGGTGCCATTACATAAATAAATTTAAAAAAAGTAATGAATTAAACAATAATTATAATTAATAACTATGAAACTAAAACTACAAAATATTAAAATAATCCATTAAACATTTGTATATTAAACATTTAAAAATATGGAAAATATAAAACGCTAATCTAAATGCAAAAAACGTATACCAACCATTAAGATCCCCCCCCCCCCCCCCCCCCCCC
>NW_025735732.1:0-743 GCF_021292245.1 Micropterus dolomieu
GTGTGTGTGTGTGTGTGTGTGTGTGTGAGAGAGAGAGAGAGAGAGAGAGAGAGAGAGAAAAAAGACAGAAACAGATTCAGAGAGAGGTAGAAGCACAAACAGACAGTGAAAAAGAGAGCAAGAGCATAGCGTCTGTGAGTCACAGAGAGATGAATGATGGTCTCACATTGACAAACCTCTAACATATGAGCAACCTGGCAACCTCTTCCAAAAGAAAGGAAGTTGTGGAGTTAATACAACCCAATCATTGATCCCAGATGTATTACCTTTTCAAATAACCCTCTTGCTGGACAGATTGTGGTATTACTACAGCTTACGGAAGACTTTGTCAGGCGCATGTACATCAATAACTGTTGGTACATACAGTATATTTTCTAGCCACTATCTATTGTACCTAACTACTTTCTTCATGGCCCTGCATGTGTTATAGTCAAGTAACAAACACATAACAGTTATGAATGAATGTAGTTTGTAAAATGTTTCCCTGAACAAATGTTAAAAATAAACTGCTGATATTTTGTCTAACTCAATTTACCTTCCCAAATAAGTATCCAGGAGCAGTTGATGAAAAGGCTAATGTGATTTCGGCACATGGTTTGGTGCAATAAAACAACCAAACAGGCATATGTACACAAAGATGGACTCGCTTCTGACAAAAATAAATATCAAAGTGACTGTTTATACACCACTGGTAGCTTTGTGTCTGCACAAAAACAGAGCCAGAAACCTTGACATACTAGCTG
>NW_025735733.1:0-549 GCF_021292245.1 Micropterus dolomieu
CCTCAGCTGCTTTCATCCTTACCATTCTTTTTAAAATACGTCTCTTGAAAGCCTTCCAACTGTGCACTAGTACAATGCAAAAAAAGCAGGCTGCCCCTTTTAGGAATTAAAATGTTCATTATAAAAACAACTTTTGAGATTTCGTGGCAAACAGGAGGGGAAATCAGAAGGAGATGAGTTTTGGCAGCTTTCAACAGGCCAGTGGAAACTTAAACTGCCTAGTTGACATCTGGTGCCTCTGGTGGGCTCAGATCATAATCAATAATGGAAGGAGAAGAGTTCACTATAACGCCCTCTGCTCTGTCTACTTCATCCCTCTCTTGACTTTCCTTCTTTCTTCAGTCCATTAATCCATTGTTCTTACCATCTACTGATTTTAACAAGAACCTTCTTCTTGTGAGACAACAGTACCAACCACTGAGCAACCCATTGCCTTTTACAGGATAGCAATTCAAAATACAGTATGTCGCATAGAAAAAATGTTTTAATTAAATGTGTGTATTTTTCTTTACCACCCCCCCCCCCCCCCCCCCCCCCCCCCCCCCCCCC
>NW_025735734.1:0-549 GCF_021292245.1 Micropterus dolomieu
TCGACTGGTAATAACCGTTCGTACAACTTTTAATCGTCAATGTATTTAGACTGCAAAGCAACAATTTGAACTCCCATCCATCGTCAACCGCTTATCGCGGGGGGCTGGAGCCAATCCCAGCTGACATCGGGCGCAAGGCGGGGTACACCCTGGACAGGTCGCCAGTCCATCGCAGGGCCACACATAGACAAACAACCAGTCACGCCTAAGGACAATTTAGGGTCACCAATTAACCTAGACTGCATGTGGTGGGAGGAAGCCGGAGCACCCGGAGAGAACCCACGCAGACATGGGGAGAACATGCTAAAGGCCGGGGCAACCGGGGTTTGAACCCACAACCTTCTTGCTGTGAGGCGACAGTGCTAACCACCACACACCGTGCCGCCCAATTTGAAGTCGATTGGATTAATTCATTAGGAGGAATTTGTAGTACTAAAAGCCATGGGCACCGTAGTACTAATTTGAAGTACAAAGTGTGTCAATCGCCAAAAATTACCATTAAATCCAAAATGGCCGACTTCCTGTTGGGTTTAGGCAATGGCTCCAAGA
>NW_025735735.1:0-549 GCF_021292245.1 Micropterus dolomieu
AAATAAACCTTTGTATGAGCTGGAAAATGCATCGTGACAAAGCTGAAAACAGGGCCGTTTCCCTGAGCTCATGAAAAGATGACTTATAGAGATACAGGGGCAGAGAGAGGCAGGGCAAGCCGGTGTGTTTAACTGAGGTAATACATACAATTAATGCAGCAGCAATATTAATCCAGAAATATCAGAACAGTGAAACACTTGACAAGGAACATTTTACTGAAATTTTACTTAATTACTTAACTATTTAAGTAAATTTTGCTGATAATACTTACAAACTTTTACTGAAGTAGTTTTGCATGTAGGACTTTTACTTGTGCAGTATTTTCACAATGTGGTAATGGGACTCTTACTTACGTCAAGGATCTGAATACTTCCTCCTCCACTGACTGTACCAAGTCTGACACTAGCCTGTGACGCATCAGCTTTGATTTACTAACTAATACCAAATAGTACGTAGATACATGAGTCATGATTTCAAATTGTCATCTTGGTTAATTCAAATATTAGGCTACATACTGCGACTTTAATGCTCTTACACAAACTGCACAC
>NW_025735736.1:0-547 GCF_021292245.1 Micropterus dolomieu
CTCAGTTACATAAACGTTCTGTAATGGTGCCATTCAGACATGATAGGACCATTACAGATAGAGCTGCAATACTTGCAGGTGTGAAAGCCCCCTTAGTAAGATTGCCATCATGACTTTTATGGAAAAGTGATTTGGTGGTGTAGCTGTTAATTCTATTGATTAAATTATTATTTAATTAATTGATTAAAATACATTTTTCAAAATTATTTGTAGTAATTGGACATACTTGTACTAGAGTATTACTATTTGAGGTGTGGTAAGGCAGGGTGCTGTTGTGCAGAGTGCATAATTGCAGAAGACTTGGAGTGATTTGAAAATGACTGTGGTCTCCTGTAGGGGTGCGTGGCGGCACCTCCTAATACACTGTTAAATGTAACACAGGCCTTTTACATAGTTACACAGGATCAAGCAGGATGTATTTCCGGTTATTTAACCACATTGCCAGCTGAAGGTTTCTTGCTTATTTTAAGCAAGTTTCTTGCTTAGTTCGGACACGAACCAGGTGATCTTACCCACAAAGTCCACTGACATTACCTGCGTTGCGTTA
>NW_025735737.1:0-547 GCF_021292245.1 Micropterus dolomieu
AGTTCCAAAATTAAACCTTGTAAAATCTTTGCTAGTGCTTTGTCTTACAAACTTGCCATCATTATCACTCTTGTGAAAAGCTGTCTAGTCTTAAACTTGTGAGTCTGTGTCTCTTCTTCTCTGTCCTCTCTCTTTCTGGTGTAGCATAGGCTGTGCAGGGTGAACTGAGGAATGTGCTCCAACCCCGCACCTCTTTCCATCCCTCCCTCCCCCTGTTTTCTCAGTGAGCCGTGTTGTGTGTTTTAACTGTCATTAGCATCTTCAGGTAATCTTGTAGACCAGTTATTATAACTATGGTTATCTATAACCCCAGACTCCGGGTGTTAAAAACGGTCTGGTTTTATCAGACAGAGTTCGTTTTCGAAACAGGAACCTATTTTTATCAGCCGGAGACAAGAGTTTGGAACTACAGACTATATAATAATCTGGTTGTACCAGAAGTAACGGCCCCCAACCCCTCACCAGTTATCTCCCACATGCAGAGCAGCACTCAGGGGTGTTTTTTTTTGTTTTTTTTTTTTCTTACTTCTATAAGTACCCTACCAGA
>NW_025735738.1:0-610 GCF_021292245.1 Micropterus dolomieu
TTTTCTTTTTTAATAAATTTGCAAAAATTTCTACATTTCTGTTTTTTTCTGTCAAGATGGGGTGCTGAGTGTACATTACTGAGAAATAAAATGAACTTTTTTGATTTTTGGAAAATGGCTGCAATGAAACAAAGAGTGAAAAAATTTAAAGGGGTCTGAATACTTTCCGTACCCACTGTATGTATCTATTCCATTACAGAAGTATTTCGGCAAAGCTAATGAAAGACCTGGTACTCTACCACATGATGGAGGGTCTACTACTGTACGTTCACTGATGCGTGTCTAATAGCAGGAGCCTTCATCTTTGAGTTACCTGTGTTTCTTCTTTATGGCCTGCTGTCATACTGGGCTTACAGCTTGTTAGAGAAAAGAGAAAGGTTCAAAAGGTCTCTTAACCACAGCATGTGTGAAAAAAATAGAGCACAGCCATAATGCAACCCTTGTGTCCAAATTCTCCACTACTGCATGTATCCATTTCTTATTGGCAGGATGTATGATGAAAATTAAGACAAAGAAAAAGAGTTGTCTTTTATCAACCTACTGTACATGCATTGAAAAGCTAGCAGAAAGCTAAATGGCCACATTTTGAATGCATGTTTGGTTGAGTAAA
>NW_025735739.1:0-546 GCF_021292245.1 Micropterus dolomieu
TATATAAATAAAATTGAATTGAAATTGAACATGAAGCTACATGTGTTGATCAGAAATGTTCTTTATTTTAGGTGTTTAAATTTGCTGACTTTGCATTATAAGCCTGGAAAATTGTAAATAAAAATTAAAGTTTACAAAGTGATTTCTTGGTGCCTCAAAGGCTACGTTCAGACTGCTTTTTTGGCCATATGTGATTCAGATCTGATCTTTTTATGACAGTGTGAACACTCATGTCAGATTTGATGCGACTTTGACGTTACTGTAGAGCAGCTGTTCCGCTGTAGACAGAACGAAAAAGCTTCACAAAGGCCATTATTAAACATGTGGCTCTCTTAATCCTCTACCTCGCTATCATCTGCTCACAAATTCCCTTTCTTACACCTGAACTGAGCTCTCTTCTGAGTTACGTGGATGCCATTTGCCTGAGCGGACACAGTAGACACAAAGAGAGGTTGGAGTTGTGGGGCAGCTGCGTTGTACAGCGCAAGAAACCGTAATGAAACGAACAGAAAGTTGTGAACACTTGTCATGAAATGTGACCCATAA
>NW_025735740.1:0-772 GCF_021292245.1 Micropterus dolomieu
TGTTTCTGAGTGTACATGGTGTGTGAGGGGGTGTGTGTGTGTTTCTGAGTGTACATGTTGTGTGAGGGCGTGTGTGTGTGTGTGTGTTTCTGAGTGTACATGTTGTGTGAGGGTGTGTGTGTGTGTGTGTGTGTTTGTGTGTGTATATGGTGTGTGAGGGTGTGTGTGTGTGTTTCTGAGTGTACATGGTGTGTGAGGGCGTGTGTGTGTGTGTGTTTCTGAGTGTACATGGTGTGTGAGTGTGTGTGTGTGTGTGTGTGTGTTTCTGAGTGTACATGGTGTGTGAGGGTGTGTGTGTGTGTGTGTGTTTCTGAGTGTAGATGTTGTGTGAGGGCGTGTGTGTGTGTGTGTGTTGAAGTTATGAAATGTTGATCTGAAGGCCTGTCGGGTCTTGTTGGTGAAACTTCAGCAGACGGATCTCAGCTTTGAGATCTCGCTCGCTTTTTGTTCTACGCTCGTTTAGACGTGTGAGAAAATGTGACAAATTCACACGAGCAACCGGTGGCTTCTGGAGTCTGAAAGTGAACGTAGGGGGAAGACAAACCACAAACCTTCCCCATATCTAACGCGCCGGGTCACAACTATTTAAATCTTGTCATTGCAATACTACGTGTTTGACTCGTGCTGACTTCTCAGGAAAGTAAAATGCAGGAGGAGCCCACTGATCTGACAGTCAGGTGATGACATCTGATAGAGGGCGTCCAGTTTGAGTCAGAGATGGACACGTTTCTACCGGGATCGTTCATTTTTATTGATATTGAGACTGCTTAAC
>NW_025735741.1:0-546 GCF_021292245.1 Micropterus dolomieu
CACCAGGTGTTGCCTACTCATCTGGAAGTTAGAGAAACCTTTGCTTGTGCTCTATCTCTTTCTCTCACAAACACAAACACAAACACACACACACACACGTATTTCATGCCTTCAGTTTGATCTAATTAGGGATGGAGCAGAATGCTTCACGGCTGACACTGGCTTTGGTGTAAGCCACAGGGCTCTACAGTACGGACAGACACCATTTCTTATCAACCTGCCTCAGTGCTGATAATCTGGCTAAATGGGATGGCAGCCTGCACGTCATGCTCTTTTCCTGCCTTTTGTAAATGTTTTGTACGTGTGAGAGGTGTTGGGTGTTGAGTGGCCAGCTCTTTCTATTGGATGTCATGTTGCTGAGCGCTAATGCAAGCTAAAATATGTGATGTGTTCAATAATTTCCGCCCACATTTCAGTCCAGTCTACACTGAATGTCAGCGCTCAGCGTCAATGTTGGAAGTAGTGTCTTGTTACAGGAAAATGCCTGTTTAGTACTTGCTTTACTTACTTTTGCAGTTTTAACCATCATTTCTTGGTTATGATAAC
>NW_025735742.1:0-545 GCF_021292245.1 Micropterus dolomieu
CCCCCCCCCACCCTCCTCCCTGTTCCACTCTTCTCTTCATCAGCAACGCTCCGCTTTCTCTGCCTTGGCTGTCACACGGTCCCGGTGTTGCTCCACTAATTTTTCACATCCCTTTATTCCTGCTATTCGGCCTTTTCCCAAAAGCACTTTAAGTCAGCGGGGGGAAGCTTTTAGCCACTGATTACTCCTACACGGTAATTTCTCCTTGTTTTGCTCCTTTTTCTGTTTCTTTCACAACTTTTTGGTTTTCCCTCTCTTTCTTTCGTCCTTCTCACTACTAAACTGTCCGTTTTACTCCTGCTCTCTGTTCCATATCTCTGTCTCTCTCTCACTCACCTTGGTCGTTGTCCACAAGAAATATCCTGTGGTCAACTGTACGTTGACTTAATAGCATGCCTTCCTCTGTGGTTTTGGAGCTCTCACAGTGGATGAGGAGAAACTTATTGCTGTGGTATAAAAATAGCAGACCTCAACGACCTGCAGTCCCGGCATGATAAAGATAATATTAAAGAATATATTTCCTGGCAAACTGTAGGTGTAGAGAC
>NW_025735743.1:0-1256 GCF_021292245.1 Micropterus dolomieu
CTTGGCCAATCAGAACACAGTGGGCTTTTGGAGAGGGGAGGGGGGGAGCTTAAAGAGACAGGAGCATCTACTGCTTGTTTAAGAGGCTGAAATGAGAGCTTGCATGAAGTTTAGCAATCCAGTTTAGCATCGGCCTTCAACAGCCAGCATTCACACCGAAATTTCTCTGGAAATTGCACTGTCTAGTTTCATGTAATGTTTTAAAAAGAGAAAAAGCAACACAACTTAATTAGCTGTTGTAATGTTTAAAATAATTAAGCCGAGCATTGTATTGATGCTTGGGCTACATGTTTAATGCGGTTGCCTAGTGCCTGTGTCGGACAGCTCTCCTACGACTGCGGACAGCAGAGAATCTGCGAGGTCTCCTGGGTCTGCGAACAGGGCGAGAGGCGTGCATGCGTCTGCGTGGCATTGTCAAAAAACAGCTTGCTGGATGAAACGGCTTCTATTTATAAACTCACCGTGGCAACATCTGTGATGTCACTGATGATGTCACAATTTCTTTGTGACAAATTCTGGGTCAACCATTTGTGACATCACTGTATTCCATGATGTCACTGACAATGATGTCACAGATGATGTCACAATTTCTGCAATGGAAATGATGGTTCAATCATTCATGACATCATTGGAATCCATGATGTCACTGATGATGTGACAACTCCAGTGAGACAATCGATTACATCATCAAAGGAACTTCATGATGAGGCTGATGTAATGAAAGCCTCCCATGAACGCTCCAGATTCTTCATCAGTGTTTGTGCGGCTTCAGGTTTATTTCTTTTTTCATGTAATCAAACTCCAAGTTGCTCGGCTCAATGGGGAATGGGGTGCTATTACTTTTGTCATTGATCCCTTGAATACTTTCCAAAATATTCAAGGTTTTCCAGGAACATTTTCCCATTCTAAGTGAATGGAGAGACTGTCAAAATCCTCCTCATACCTACTCCACTTTGAAAGCTCACCAGTTCAGCATTCTTTCAGCTACAGACTTGATTTAAACTGTAAAGTGGTCACAAGAAGTTACGCTATTAATGATGTATTCAGCGTTTTGATATATTTTTATGGTTTGTTCACTGTCGCTGTGGAAGTTTTATGCTTTTTCGAACTCTTTTCAGAGTTTTTAATAATAATAATCCTTATTTGTAGAGCACTTTTAAAAAACAAGTTACAAAGTGCTTTAACAAGTGTAAAGAATAATACAAAAAAAACAAGATAAGACCATGAAAACATTGAAAAGACTAAAATACAGATTA
>NW_025735744.1:0-1046 GCF_021292245.1 Micropterus dolomieu
AATGCGATCACAATGAGAGTAAAGCTCTCTCTCCCAATGCATTCAAGCCTTTTCATCTATTCCAAAACCAATCACCATAAAGAGGTGATGATGATTTTGTGGACAAGAGATCCTATTACTAAAAAAGGATGAGAGATAACAGAGAGATAAATCTCTGAAATGGCTCTCTATAGTCTGCCTTTACTCGGGTACTACAAACACATGACTTACGTTTTTACTTAGGCTGCTGACCAGAGGACGATCACATGACCTGTTTTGACACTACATCTTGGAAGCAGACCAGATGCCCGGTGCTTATTGTCGTGTTGCTTGCTGTGTCTGTTGCTTTTATGTTATGCTGGATGTTTCTTTGTGTGCTGCTGCTGTGTTGATGATAAAATGTGATGCACGCTAACAGATTGACGCCATTTTTACAGGAAAAGACTGCTGCCTGCTCGTTCCTTGTTGTTTGATGTTATTGTTTAAATCCCTTTTTTTAAACATGGTCCGGAGTTTTGCCCATGCACTCTCCTCCACAGAGAAAAGGGGGAACTGAATGCAAATCTAAGTCGCTCAGTGTTGGAGATGGAATGTAATGTGAACAACAAGTCTGTGTGTGAGATGTGTTATCAGACAGCCTGGAAGCTCAAGGTTGAAACTCATTCAGAGAGGCTGTTTTACACACACAGAGCAGAGTGTCACCCAGAATAACGTGCCATAATTTGTTTTTATTTACAGCGAAATGAGGGACGTGATCATATAATTGATTGAACTAACATCATGTGAAAGAATTACTGTCTTGTTGTCATTGTTGAAAGTTTTCCCTCTCCTAAACAGGAGCAGCGGCCAGAGCCTAATATCTAACACTAACCAATTCTTCTTCTTCCTTTTTAGTTTAGCCTGACTAGAAAACTACAGAGTGCTGGTGTTGCAAAACTGTAACTGTATCACTAATGAAATATTGTGGTGAAGCAAGACACTGGTTCATGAAAGGTTTCACAACACACCCTCACAACTTTTGTCAAACATGCTCAATCTGCCTAAGACACAACACAGGGAGGGGATTA
>NW_025735746.1:0-545 GCF_021292245.1 Micropterus dolomieu
ATCTCTCTCTCTCTCTCTCTCTCTCTCTCTCTCTCTCTCTCTCTCTCTCTCTCTCTCTCTCTCTCTCTCTATATATAGATAGATAGATAGATAGAGGCAGGAGGCAAACACCATCTCCACATTTAAGAGTAGGCTTAAGACTTTCCTCTTTAATTCAGCTTATAGTTTGGGCTGGCTCAGGTGAGTCCTGAACCATCCCTAAGTTAAGTTGCTATAGGCCTCTTTCCTCCTCTCTCTCCATCTGTATGCAACTGAGGAGTCTTGATCTGTGTTTATGGGTTGCCTGGTGCTACAATTGTTTTAACTAGTCCTGTTGTTATTATTATATATACTTTAATCATACACCATAATATATACCAACAAAAAAAACTAAATTCAATCCTACCCAGGTTTGTCCCAGTCATCCTCACTGAAGCCTCCATCACTAAAAGGGTAGTTCTTCCGGCGTCCAGGTGGAGGTGTGGTACTGCGCTGCTGCTTGGCACTACGCCACTCATGGGGGTGGAGGGCGATGCCAGCTGCCTGGTGGCTGTATGTACCTGCAG
>NW_025735747.1:0-1336 GCF_021292245.1 Micropterus dolomieu
AAACATTTAAGCAGGGATTTTGATTTCACGGGAATGGAAGATTTTGCACACGTTTCTCTAAAAATACACTGAGCAGAAACGCATCGTTGACACTCTCTTGGCTTCATTTGCCTTTATGGCTTCAAAGTAATCCAAAAATAACTCAAAGTAATCAGGTTACATTACTTTTATTTTGTGGTACTTGGATGATGTTACTGTAAAGCTCAGATTATGGGCACAATAATCTTTCAGTAGCAGCAGGTTTGCAGCAGTCTGCAGTGAGAATAAGCAGTAAAGAGGACAAACCTGCTCTGTGTAACCGGACTTCAGGCTGGAAAACAGCGTCCAGTAGTTTCCTGTGTCTCTGGTTCTCCTCTTTGGAACGACAGAGTTCCTCTTCGTACTCTGATATCGTTCTTTCAAACAGCCCAAATATCTCTTCAGCAGCCGCAGTTAGTCGCTGGTTGATAAAACCTCTCAGCATCTGGACTTTAGACATTTTAAACAAATGAAAAACACAGTTTGGACTCAGAGTTCCTCCAACCAGCGCTGTGTGGCCGAGTTCCGTCTATTTCCAGCTAGCAAGCTAAGCTAACTTCAGTTAGCATTCGTGGCTAACAGGAGATGAAAGGTGAAACCAAAGTTTCCACTTTAACACGTTTATCCCACTGACTGTATAAAAGAAGGTTTATCCAAACATACAGGCTCTAGTTCACTCCGGGAACACACGAACACGTTGGCGTGCTGACACAGGAAGGAAAAGCGCTTCCGGTACCACGTCTTCCCACACCTTCAAAATAAAAGTTTGTATAGAAAGAACAAAGTCCTATCTGATGAACTAAGAAGCAGAAAGAGCAGCACTCTCTTTATTTTAGACAACACAACACTGTTCATCCCAGAGGTAGTCAACATATACAAGTAAATAAATAAACGTAATAATGATAAATAAAACTTCTGTATCATCGGTCCATCAGAAAATAATCAAACACAAAAGAGGTTTTAATTGCCTTCTTATTCTTAGGTTTTTTATTGTAGTGCCATATTGATGCAGATCTTTTTGGTTTGGTTTGGAGTCTGTTCATCTCTTCTTGTGAATGTGGCATTTTCCCAATAATAAAACTAAAGACAAGAAAATCTTATTTCCACCTCAGTATCTTATATATAAAAAAAAATGTATATAAAAATGTCTTTATCCTGCAATTGAATTGTTTCCCAGTTTCCCTTCTTATACAGTGTTGACCATCCTACAACATACAGATGATAAAACATTTGATGGATTGTTTCTTCTTCACTTCACAGATAATGTAAATTCAATATCAATTCTTAATCTCTCTTCTAAACGTCTTTTTTGACAAAT
>NW_025735748.1:0-544 GCF_021292245.1 Micropterus dolomieu
TTGGAAATAATTAGATTAGAAGATATTTTTGTTAATTTCCAGAACCACACCCATTCACTGTTGTAACCTGTCGCTGGAATAAATAAAGCATCCTCTCAGAATCGATTCTCTGGCCGGAATCATTTCATCCATAGTGGTCAGATCCAAATCAATTGTTTCCTGAGGTCCCCTTCCTCACAGTGGCACTACAGGAAAAAGACAGGAGATCCCCAAAGTCTATAGCATATTAGTAGTATAGTATATATACGTGTCAACCCAGATACTGTTTTCTTGCATTGTAGTAAATTTATGGGGTAATTTTCCTGAAATGCAAGAGCTTTGGTTTAGTTTCAATGGTGGAGGAGACAAATAAAGAGCAGGGTGTCCATGTCCCGACAGATGCCATCATTCACACAGGGGTTGCTCTCACAGTCATCTACGTCAATCTCACAGTAAGTCCCCATGTAGCCTAGAAGACAGAAAATTTTGGGAATTTAAGACTTAATTTCCTACTTTCTGGTGAATATTTCTGCACAAATTTATGGTTAATCTCCATCTATACAAA
>NW_025735749.1:0-543 GCF_021292245.1 Micropterus dolomieu
AAAAAAAAAAAAATATATATATATATATATATATATATATATATATATATATATATATATATATATATATATATATATATAAATAACACTTATATGAAATTTCTATGAAATGTGTAGCACTGGGATTGTAAATAGACACACTTTACTCTTTTACTCTGCCCACGGCCCTACTTTATATGCCTATATCTATCAAAATTAATTAGTTGCTATAAACCTAACAATTAATTATGATGAAATGCTGATGGCCCTGTATCCTCAGTGCTGCCCTTATGTAGGTGTTAGGCAGGAGCTCTGGACTGCTTTCGTCCACTTTATTCAGCCTTTATTTTTCTTCTAGGAAAGGTTTGCTGAGCATACATGCTACAGCATCCTGCTTCACATTCACACCTGGAAGCTTCCCATTACAACCACTATCTTTTTATTGTTGGCTAAGGAGCAGCTCCATTGAAGGAGTTGGAATTTAAAGGAAGAATCCACCTTCAGATGCTCTTACTGTTTTATGTGAGTCCATACCAGGCTGTAGTGTATTTTGTAAAGATTTGG
>NW_025735750.1:0-543 GCF_021292245.1 Micropterus dolomieu
CATTTCATAAGTAGCACACAGTGGGTTTTCACAGCATTTTGGCTAAAAACAATACCAGGAGAGCAGAGAGTGAACCAAAACAGTAAAGGTGACCGTGCCAAGTTCTTGTCAGTTTTTACAGAGGAGCAATAGAAAGCATCCTGTGACTGGAATCACAAACTGGCATGGGATGTTCATGGCCCAGGATTGGAGGGCTCTGCAGCGGGTGATTGAAACTGCTCACAAGATCATTGGTATCCATCTCTCGAGCATCAGTGATATCGGTGACGTGAGGTGCCTACGCAGAGCCCGAAGGATACTAAAGGACAGTACCCACCCAGCCACTGCCTGTTCACCCTGCTGCCTTCTGAGAAGAGATAGCCGCACCACCAGACTGCCAAGGTTATTCTCATGAGATGAACAGAACGAAAACTAGACGTGAAAACATTGTTGTTAACTGAAATAAAAATGAAAGGGCGGTGTTTGGCCGCAGCGTAGCAGGAGAGCCTCATGTAAGGAGTAGGCTAGGAGACCCAGGTAGAGATCGGCTGCGTAGTTGGTGGG
>NW_025735751.1:0-1029 GCF_021292245.1 Micropterus dolomieu
AGGAGGGAGTACTCAGAGCTGGTACTGCAGTACTAACACTCAGGGAACTGTTCCTGCAGTAAAAGTACTTATACTCAGGGAAATGTTCCTGCAGTAAAAGTACTTATACTCAGGGAAATGTTCTTGCAGTAAAAGTACTTATACTCAGGGAAATGTTCCTGCAGTAAAAGTACAACCAGGAGGGAGTACTCAGAGCCGGTACTGCAGTACTAACACTCAGGGAAATGTTCCTGCAGTAAAAGTACAACCAGGAGGGAGTACTCAGAGCTGGTACTGCAGTACTAACACTCAGGGAACTGTTACTGCAGTAAAAGTACTTATACTCAGGGAAATGTTCCTGCAGTAAAAGTACATATACTCAGGGAAATGTTCCTGCAGTAAAAGTACTTATACTCAGGGAAATGTTCCTGCAGTAAAAGTACAACCAGGAGGGAGTACTCAGAGCTGGTACTGCAGTACTAACACTCAGGGAACTGTTACTGCAGTAAAAGTACTTATACTCAGGGAAATGTTCCTGCAGTAAAAGTACTTATACTCAGGGAAATGTTCCTGCAGTAAAAGTACTTATACTCAGGGAAATGTTCCTGCAGTAAAAGTACTAATACTTTAAAGCAGGATGTTGCTGCTGTGGTTTTTGAGCTGCTTTAACATTTATTCTTTAAAACCTACTAGTCGCTATATAAAAGCAGTACTTACTTTTTTGCTACTAATAAGTACTGCATTAGTTACTAGAGACTAATTGCACATTTTTGCCCTACGTGGCTCAGCAGTTCAGATACCATCAATTTGAATAGTTACTAGTAACTAAAATGAAGTACTAGTGTCTAATCAATAGTTACTAGTTAAACGGGGATAGTTACTAAGGTAAAGGTACTTTATTGTCACATACATGTCGTGAAATTGACCCTCTGCGTATAGTTTTGTGTGTGGACACATGCCTTTGGTGTGAGAGACCCGGGTTTGAATCTACTGTGAGAGACACCATCGTGTCCCTGAGCGAGACATTTAACCCCTCGCTGCTCCAGAGGC
>NW_025735752.1:0-542 GCF_021292245.1 Micropterus dolomieu
CCGAACGATAGACACCAGTGCACAGTTAAATCGTGAAAGATAAATTTGTTACAAATTAATAACTTGCCACATCATCATCACAAAAACCATAGATTTCACAAAGTGAGTAGCCTACACCTGCATCCGTCACCATTGCTGCTTGATTTTATCTACATCTCTGTGGTTCTGTGTTGATTAACAAATGTGCTAATCAACAAAATTTTAACAAAATTTCAAAACATCTTTTTATTTTGGTATACTATTACACTATACATGTTTTTATATAATTTATAGCCACAGTACATCAGTAAGTCAACGTTTATACCCTTCTATTAAAATCAAGCTGAAGTATATGTAATTTCTATTTACTCATGCTTTTTAGGATAAATTTCCTGTTTGAAGCACCCGCCCCCCCAACCCCATGTGATGACACATTAATTTTGTCATGTGATTCTAGTCATGTCCATTCACAGCAAGGTTTTGGCATCAATACCTTTGACTTGGAGAAGGGGGCAGAAGTAAAAGGTCATTCACTTA
The DNA here is from genome assembly GCF_021292245.1 of Micropterus dolomieu. Taxonomy (NCBI): domain Eukaryota; kingdom Metazoa; phylum Chordata; class Actinopteri; order Centrarchiformes; family Centrarchidae; genus Micropterus; species Micropterus dolomieu. Next base: position 517 of record NW_025735752.1, read on the forward strand.
TGCTGTCCTAATATACCTTAAATCAC
>NW_025735753.1:0-541 GCF_021292245.1 Micropterus dolomieu
GTTGTACCTTAAGCATGCTGTCCATTTCAAGTCTTGCCTGGGTGCAGGAGTTGGATGGAAGCGATGTAAACTGGCTGGTATCAGGTTGGTAGTTGGACCTCGGATGTGATGGCGTCAGCTTCTCACCAGGGATGACAGGGCTGGTGCAGCGATGAGTTTTCACTGTAGCGGCCCCTTGGATTTATTGATCAAGACGCAGAGAGTTTCAAACGGGTGTCGATTTATTATTCCTCTCAACGTGCACCATGCACCATGAACACCGTGAAAACTACAGAATAAAACAGAAGAAACACAAAAGGCTTCTATGTAGCTTCACAAATAATTTGCACATAAATTGTGTTCACATATTAATCATGTTTACACACAATACAAATCATTTGACTAACAACCAATATGAAATGAAACAAACAAAAAACATAAGAAGAAAACGACACCTTTCAAAAAAAAGCAGAACAGGCAAGGTGACACTGTAGAACTACAATGTCTTATTAAATATATAAATATAATACTATGTAGGAGAATATTAATGCGATTTATCAGA
>NW_025735754.1:0-541 GCF_021292245.1 Micropterus dolomieu
AGACGTGTCTGACCGGTATCCTGTGCGTATAAAGTCACTTCTTCCCTGCCGGGATCCCTCCTCCGTGTCACAAACGTATAGGTCCCGATTAAAAATATATCTACCTTTGGATCCTTCGTGGAGTTGAAATGTCAATGAGAGTGGAGGAAAAAAATCGGCGGCTCTTACCAACAACTTTCCCTTCTGCATCAGCCTCAAGTTGGCAGTGATTGGCTGAAGCGACGGGTCGACGTCATACCTTGGACAGGACACAGAGCGCAGAATGGGGAAGTGCACAAGGTAGCCCTCCATGTGGAGCAAACCGGCCTGTTTACTGTTCCAGTGTGTATGTGCTGTGTGCTGGGACTTACAGCTAACACCTGACATTGCTGGAGCCACGTCCTTTTTTATCTTTGTAGCCTATGTATTTTAAATATGAAATAAGTAGATAATATATATATATATATATATATATATATATATATATATATATATTATTAAAAGTAATATATATATATATATATATATATATATATATATATATATATATATATATATATTA
>NW_025735755.1:0-540 GCF_021292245.1 Micropterus dolomieu
AGAGACAGGTGTCAGGTGTGTCTTGATGTTCTCTCACTACTTTTGGCGGACTGGTAACCGTTTGTATAGCAAGTACAAGACGCTGACCGACAACATTTTTGGACAAATTAGTCGTCGCTGACAAGCTGCGAGCAATGCTCTCTCTCTCTCTCTCTCTCTCTCTGCAGGCAGGCAGTAACTGCGGGGGGGGGGTCATGTTACCTGAACTTCAAACAAAATGTAGTAATAGTAATAATCTCTGAAGAGCTGCGAGACAGGCTGCCTGGTGAGGATTATTTCATATTAGCCTAATATGGAAAATATTTTTTATGTTGTTGTTGAGTTACATTCCGGGCTACTGTCAAAACATTTGTGGCTAAAGCCCCGGAAAAATGATCTGGCAACGTGTAAATGACCCTCCCTGCTCCCTCCCTGCTCCCTCCCTGCTCCCTGCTCCCTCCCTGCTCCCCTCCCTGCTCCCTCCCTGCTCCCTCCCTGCTCCCCTCCCTGCTCCCTGCTCCCTCCCTGCTCCCTCCCTGCTCCCTGCTCCCTCCCTGCTCC
>NW_025735756.1:0-540 GCF_021292245.1 Micropterus dolomieu
CATGTGCAAAGTGCTGAATAATTATTCATAGTTTGATTGGTGAAGTGTGCCTTTGTAATACAGTTTATTATCTACATACTATGTATGCTGCAATCCATTTATGCTGTTGCTAACCCACACAGTCTGAAAAAGACTGTACATTGTGGCATTTGCTGCCGCATATTCAACACACACACTGGCAGCTGATGGAGAGTTTGTTTGTGAATTTTTAATCATTTATAGATCGTATTTTATATTTGTGGATCATGGAGAGTTTGTGGATTTTGGATCATTTGTAGATCGTATTTTATATTTGTGGATCTTGAATCATTTGTAGATCTTATATTTGTGGATCATGCAGTTTGTGGATTTTGAATCATTTCGAGATTGTATTTTATATTTGTAGACTGTGCTTGATTTTTTATGCAATATATTTTCTTACTGTTCTTATCAGCATTTTAATCTTTTACTCAACTGTTTCATTTCTAGTTGATCCAAAATGAGTCATTCAACAACAAAGCCACCACCTCAGATTGAAAACTGGACCAAGGAAGACGTCCA
>NW_025735757.1:0-539 GCF_021292245.1 Micropterus dolomieu
CTACTACTGCTACTACTACTGCTACTACTACTACTGCTACTACTGCTACTACTGCTACTTCGTACGTATTCAGTGTAGTGATGAAACGCGCAGTTTGTCCGTTTGGGCTACTGTAGAAAATGGTGACGTCCATGTAAGAGGAGCTGCTGTGTCTGTAGATAGAAAGGTAATAAAAACATAACGGTTTATGGATTATGTAAAGTCACATTTTTTTATTTATTTTCATTTAATGAACTATATGAAACGAATTGTTCTTTATATTTTAAGCTTTGGCTATTTTGTTGTTTGACATTATGCCAATAAAGCTGCATTGAATATTATATTGGATTTCTGTCAATTGATCCTCCTAAATATTACACACTGGACCTTTAAAGTTTAGTATGGCTTAATTTATGGGGGTCAGGATGACCTGTAGTATTTTTATTAAAGTATAATGATTCACGTGGTAAAGTCAGCATTGAAAACAGTCTTAAAAGACCAAAACAGAGTTTGTGTGTGTGTGTGTGTGTGTGTGTGTTCAGCTACTCCTACTGCCATAC
>NW_025735758.1:0-539 GCF_021292245.1 Micropterus dolomieu
CTGAACGAAAGACTGAGGACCCATGTGAGCGCTGAACGAGTCGTTCATTCCTGCTCCACGGTAGGAGCTGTCACGTGACAAATGAACGACTCAGGTGCTACTCACCGTACCTCCGGCAGAGCCGGTGTTCTGTCGTTTTATGCTACCTATCGAGATGTGCTACTTAGTGGTTTTGGACATGCGCATGACCCCCAAGCGTGGTCTGTATCCACACCCATAAATCTGTGCAGCCTTGCTGTTGGGCATGCCGTCAAGACAGTGGCTGGTCGTCAGCAACATAAAAATAATCATTGTCAGAATAAGCAACCCATGAAATCTTAAATAAAGATGGCTTAATATAGTATTTCAACATGCTCCTTATGTCCTTACAGTACACATGAAGTGAGTAGTGGTGCAATATAAAATGATTTTGTAGTGGGAGCATTATTTGATGGGGGAAATTAGTCAGAATACGCTACCACTGAAATGATGTTATTATATAATCAAAAAAACAGAATATGTCATAATACTGTGAGAGGTATACCTTTATGGGATTAGAA
>NW_025735759.1:0-538 GCF_021292245.1 Micropterus dolomieu
ATATATATATATATATATATATATATATATATATATATATATATATATATATATATGTATGTCCCCATTTTTGTTTTTTCTCTTTTCTCTCGTTGTTGCCTCTGTCTTGCTTTCTTTCTTCCCCCCCTTTCTCTCGCGATGGTCTCACACCTCTCACACATTCTTTAACAGATAAAACTCTGCAGAAGCTCTCCAACAAAATATCTCCATGTCCCCTGGCACAAACAGCCATGCACCAAAACAGCATAAAGTACTGGCGTGAATAATTTATAATCTGTGATTGTAAAACTCTAGCATAGTGTATGTATTGTTACTTTTTATCATGACAGATTTTTGGGTTGCCCCATTAGCTGGCAGTGGACAGATTGTGATTTACATTGTGCAGCCATGCAGCACTATTCTCAAGCCTGGACAGAGGGCTAATGGAGGCACACACGCAGCTTTTATTAGCTGTGAAATCCAATGGCATCAAATATTAAACACTTCATTATGGAGCACTGCTTGTCTTGTTCTACGGAACAGCCACTTAAACCTACAA
>NW_025735760.1:0-538 GCF_021292245.1 Micropterus dolomieu
CCCCCCACCCCCCCCGACCAGTGTGGATATGCCTGTTTACTGTGCCTAACCTCCGGATCTGTCGCCCCTCTTGTTGGACTTTCTTTTATGATGTTGAGGATCATTAGTTGCAGTGTGAAAGGTTACACAAGCCTCTCATTCGACGTGTTTGAACCAAAACCTCACTACGTGTGTGTGTGTGTGTGTGTGTGTGTGTGTGACCTTTTGTTTTTTTACAGTTGCAACCCTCAAATATGCAGCATATGGCCCCAATACACAGGAGACTGACACTGACCTAAAACTGAATCCATCCAAGACTTGAACCCCTCTGTAAATGTTTTGTCACATTGGCAAATACTAAATACCAAAATTGAACAGGTTTCCTAACTGTTACTTGTTCAATTTTTATATTCAGTATTTTATTCTTAAAAAGATCTCATCAATGACATGGGTTTTTAAATATACCATCATACTGCCATGTTATAGAAAAATTGCTTCCTGTCAAAACTATAGGTCTGAGTATTATGTGAAGTGCAGTTGCATCCACAGAAACATTATA
>NW_025735761.1:0-538 GCF_021292245.1 Micropterus dolomieu
CACTCAATATAGCCGACATTATCACTCGAGGAGCTGGACCAAAGGAACTTGATGCCCATTCAGAGTGGCAGCAAGGGCCAGAGTTTCTACATCTTCCAGAGAGCGAGTGGCCAATTATGTCGTCAAAAGATGTGTCTGTGACAGCTCGAGAAAGCATTAACAATATGCAAAAGAAGTCATTTGTGGCAGCACTCACAAGAGCCCAAGTGAAAAGAAGTCTTCCAAGTCTTGTGGGACGACTTCCTGCTGGTGCAGCTGTCCTAAACTTGGTGGATGAGACGCGCTTTAGTAGCCTAAAGTGTCTAATCAAGACTGTTGCTTTTATCTGGAGAGCCGCCAAAAAGTTTACTTCTGCAACAAAGTCCATTGAGAACCCAAAGTGGGAGGCGATTCCCACAAAAGGAGTTATCACCGCCATAGAACGGCAAGAAGCAATAAGAGACGTTCCCAGCTACCACTACGGACCGCTTGGTTGTGTACAGAGAGCCAGAATCTGGGTTACTAGTTTGCGGTGGGAGAATCCATGGCTTCAGGGAGG
>NW_025735762.1:0-537 GCF_021292245.1 Micropterus dolomieu
CCACAGTTCTAGGACTGTAGTTCTTTCGTGACAATGCCATCTAGTGGAGTGGTGGTGGTAATGCACAGCAACGTGAAGGAGGTTAACCATGGCTGCTAGCTCAGCTGTAGGGTTAACCTCCTTCACGTTGCTGCTAGCACAGCTGTAGGGTTAACCTCCTTCACGTTGCTGCTAGCACAGCTGTAGGGTTAACCGGTCGAAATGCACATAATCAATAACCTAAGTTTAGGCACACACTCTGTGATGGTTGTGGTAAGGGTAATTGGCTTCAGGGGGGTGTCAAGAATAACATAGCTAGCTAGCTAGCCAGCCAGCTAGCTGGCAGTATCAAAGTAAACAAGGGTCCTAGATATGCAGTTCCGGTCCTAGGATTGCGGTCCTGAAACGGCAGCCTCCGGTACTGCAGCTACATACTACTCCAAAAATCGTCAATATAAGAGATTCGATTGGTGGGTTTGACTGACCAATCATGGGTTTTCATTGACCGCTCCAACTCCAAGCAGCACTTAGTTGTAACGTGTACAGGCAAGATGGAGG
>NW_025735763.1:0-537 GCF_021292245.1 Micropterus dolomieu
TAGCTGTTTGCAAGCAGTAATGTGTTTCCGTCTTTCCTGTATTAAGTAGTGCATAGTGTACCAGACTTCTTCTCAACCCACATAGTGACAGGACTCTTATGGAAAGAGCCACAATGCTTGTGTGATATTTAGCAAATGGTGTGTGAGAGGTGGCGGTGTCACAACTGGAGAACAACAGGGATAGTTCCCACTTACAGTATCTTACAGGCTGCTGCCACCCGTAGCCATGTTTCTGTCATGCGAATTTTAAGTGGACTTTTGAAACGTCGCAAAAAAAAAAAAGGAAATGCGAAAGCGGTGCGTTTCCATCAGCTGGTCTGGAGCGAATAAACCAGGCTACGGCAAGCTAGTTATGTCAGTAATTTCCAAAAAGTGTTTCCATCTCCCAATTAGCGCAATAACTCTTATCGACAAAGGCAAAAACCACCTCAAGCGAGCGTAAAACCGTTTTTCCAAATTTTTTCTTGAAAAATTCGCTTGTTTGTTTCCATCAACCTTTTCTAATGCGATACTTCAAAATGCACATTAAAAAAAAAA
>NW_025735764.1:0-537 GCF_021292245.1 Micropterus dolomieu
AAAAGAGTAAGACTATTAATTAATCTGAACTTGAGTAAAAATGTGTTAAATGTTACTACTGCACACTTTAAAGCACCTGAAAGCATTAAGTCATTAATAATCAGTAATAATCAGTCAGTAATTAATTTAATTTTACAATTTTATTGTTAAAATGTATCCTCTGCTTTCCTCATGCCAAGGGTAAATAGTTGCTTTGTTTGATCTGTTATTCATATGCAAACTTTGACGAGTAAGCTCTGTGATAAACATCCAGTATATGTTTATTGGCTGGTTCTTCATGGGTTACATTAAGGCTTTTTGATGGAAGTATTTGTACACATTCCTTTGTAAATATGGCAGGTAAGTAACGGATACTTTGATTCTCACTTCTATTTTACTTCAAATTTGATTACACTGTTTATTGACTATTTAACTCAATAAGGATATGTTTCTTATTCAATGCAGTTTTACCTCTACTCCTCCACTTTCCTTTACTTTATCTTTGACCACTCTCTCCTGGTTCTTTGTATCCATCTCTGTTTTTGCTTCTCTGTTGTG
>NW_025735765.1:0-537 GCF_021292245.1 Micropterus dolomieu
AAAGTATTAGTTTGTTTCCCTCTCCTTTTCAGTACCATCGTGGCACACAGGGCTGTGTGATTTGACGATATATATTGTTTGACGATAGAAAAATGTCTGTCATTTACAATTATGCTCTATCCTTTATTTTGTTGTGTTGAAATTCCACACTTTAATCTTTTCGCAAGGGGACGGCGCTTTGAACAGCGGTGAAGTTAGTTTTACACATCCATCTTAAAACTAACTTCACCACGGTCTGTTTTTCCACACTTGCTGCTAACCCACAACCTAGCTAACATTGGTTACATCACTTGCTGTGTCGTCATGCACTCTAAATCATGGTATTTTTCATGGTATTGGATTTCTCCAAAATCACATTCCCCACCTTCATGATTCAGAGAAATATCATGAGTTACAGTTGGAAATTCTTATTTTCCCAGGATCGTGCCTGGTGTGAGACTGACTGATTGAAAGTGAGGCTTAAGGGGAACCAATCTAAAGGCACATTATATACTCTAATCAAAGAACATGTATTCTTGGGGTGGCCTTTCTAAAATA
>NW_025735767.1:0-537 GCF_021292245.1 Micropterus dolomieu
AACGAGTGCACTATTTCCTCGTGTTTGTCTGAGGAAGCTCCTGCTGCAGCGACTACATTGAGAGACGGACTGACAGGTTGTTGGTTTGGGTCCAAACAAGAGATTTAAAGAGAACAGACTGTTGGGCCGTTTGTCTGATCGGCCAGTCAAACTTTTATGGAGCCTGTAACTTCTGTGATCTAAATCTAGACACCTGGAACTAAAATACTTCATGCAAACACTGATCAGGGACAAACAGGCTAATTTAATCTGTTTGAAGTTTTTATAAAGTTTCTATTTTCAGAAGATCTGAACTCTTTTATTTATTTTTTTTTTAAACACGGTCGCCCACTTTAGCTCGGCCACAGACGTTCTCCTGGGAAGACGCTCCACTCTCTTTCTCTTCAGCGGTTTGTTATTTACGAGCTCGGGTCTGAAACAGAATATTGTGTACAGCGAGTGTGTGTGTGTGTGTGTGTGTGCGCATTAAAACAATTCCTACTTCTGGGCCGTAGCTTGAGGCGCACCTCCCCTAAAATATAACTACTGCTATCTTCA
>NW_025735769.1:0-627 GCF_021292245.1 Micropterus dolomieu
AAAAATAAAAATTTAAAAATATCAGGACCCACAGCTGGCAGGACACAGCAGAACAGGGCACACATAAAATGTCTCATTCTTCTTTTGAGCAGGTAAAGCTACATGAATTCTGAAAAATTTAAGTATTTCTGCTTCAATTCTGAAGTCACCTTAGTTTAAGCTTCTGAAATGTTTTGTTTATTTTTCATTCAGATGCAACATGAGGACTCTGTACCTTTCAGAGTGCAACAGATGGAGCGGGCTTGATGGGCTTTCATAATGAAAATTCCTAGCTGAATTTACCGTTCTGGGCATGGTCGCTTTAATGTTGTCCAGGTATGAGCTTTGATTCCCAATGGATAGGACTGTCATTGTTAATAATATACTAATGATTTAATGGACACTAGAGGGAAAGTATATATAAGGAAATATATTTCTTATGAGAAATCCAAATGTATGATGCCAAGGCAACTTGGTTTGGATTTGATTGTTTGAATATGTATGTATGTATGTATGTATGTATGTATGTATGTATGTATGTATGTATGTATGTATGTATGTATGTATGTATGTATGTATGTATGTATGTATGTATGTATGTATGTATGTATGTATGTATGTATGTATGTATGTATGTATGTATGTATG
>NW_025735770.1:0-536 GCF_021292245.1 Micropterus dolomieu
AGAGGAGAGACTTAGCACTATCGAACGCGACTTGACATTCTGGGGACCACACAAAGTCTACTTTAGGGCTAAGTAACCTAGTTAACGGTTCGACCACGGATGAGAAGTTCCTACAAAAAGCTCGGTAGTAACCAGCCAGGCCGAGGAACGAGCGCAACGCCTTACGCGTGGTTGGAACTGGACTCGAGGCAATAGCTTCCACTTTTGCCTCTACTGGCCGAACTTGACCTTGACGGCCTAGATAGGTCAAAGTGGCCTTCCCAAATTCACACTTAGCGAGATTTATGGTAAGGTCGGCTTGAGCAAGGCGAGAACACACTTCGGAGAGGGTGGACATGTGGTGGAGTGGGTGGACATGTGATTCTCCCACGTATCTGAGTAGACAATGAGATCATCCAGGTAAGCATTACAATTTTTAACACCGGCTAACAGTGTGTTAACTAACCTCTGGAAAGTAGCTGGAGCGTTACACATTCCAAAGGGCATTACAGTGTACTGTAAAAAGTCATCGGGAGTCACAAAGGCTGCGACCTCAG
>NW_025735771.1:0-536 GCF_021292245.1 Micropterus dolomieu
GAATGATGGAGATAATGTTGATTTCTGTTTCCACAGGTGTGAACAGTATTGATCTCATCCAGCCAGACATGATGGTTGTGCAGCCTGGACAGTCTTTGACCATCACCTGTCAGGTCTCTGGTTATTCTTTGACTGATAACAGCTATGCAACAGGTTGGATCAGACAGTGTGAAGGAAAACCAATGGACTGGATTATACATCAGTGGGGAGGAGCAGAGACACTTCTGCTGGAACAGTAGAACACAATAAAAGCAAATAATTTGCAGCCTGAGGACACAGCTGTGTATGACTTTGCACATTACCTCACAGTGATACAAACCACCAACAGACCTGCACAAATATTCAGCAACCTGTGAGAGACAACGTCCTACACATGTTAACAAGACATGCACAGTAACTTCCAGGAAATAGTTTACTTTCAAAATATATTTTACATATATATTATATATGTATACATACATGATATATTTTTAATTGTTGTGTTCTTGTATGTTGATGAAAAAGACATTTGTTTTGTTTATGTGCAAAGCGATGGA
>NW_025735772.1:0-787 GCF_021292245.1 Micropterus dolomieu
TGTGCTCGCTTTTTGTTGCCTTGAATAAACCATCTGAACTTTACCTGCTAGCCTACATGTCCTGCGTTTGGGTCCTCCAACTTGCTCAACTCTGCCATAACCACCACTGAACGTAACAACAACTATGTAATTTATTTTCAAAACACACAAAAAGCAAACAGTAGGACAACATATTTAAACAAATTTAAAAGGAACTACATGCAGAAAGTATTAATAAATGGAAAACCAATAAAGTAAGTTGTATAAATGTGTAAAAATATAAACTTCAGAAGAAACAAAAACAGCAAAGATTTGGAACATCATATTATTAGAAGTTAACTAATAGAAAGAAAGAAATATTAATTGCAATTAAATATAAAAAAAAGAACTCTCTAAATGTGTAAAAAATAAAAAAATACAAATCTACAAGACTATAAACTATTTACAAGAAAGTCTGTAAAGTGTGTGTGTGTGTGTGTGTGTGTGCACTTACCAACCTATCTAACAGTGGACCTCGACGTCGTTACACACCCACTAAGAGGGGACTAAAAAGTGAACAGGGGACATTTTTTAGGTCCCCTGTTGGACATGCTTTAAATCATGCTAAAATCATGTCTAAAACCATCTGGTAAATTTTTTAAACTATTGTCAAGAGGGGACCTGCAGGTGTGTGAGTGTTTAAGTCCATACTCAGCAGTGCCTCTAGTGGATCAAGCAAAGATTTTAACGACTCATTCACACACGTCGTTCTTAACACTCCCCTATAGAGTGAATGGCTTGCAGCCCCAGGGAGTCTATCAGACTGTAG
>NW_025735773.1:0-536 GCF_021292245.1 Micropterus dolomieu
TCAGAGGTACAGTATATCTGCCTGATAGTTAAGTGGAGGGAATACAAGAGGATTGTGTTTATTATGTTTTTTTTTTTTTTTTTTTTTTTTTAATGGTTTATCCTTTCAGGTCTTCTTTCTTTTTAATTTCTGGCAACATTTTATCAATTGTCTGTCGCTGTTATTTCTTTTAAAATTTTATCTTTCATGAAATTCCAGAGGGTTTATTGCCAGTCATACCAAGTGGATGGTAACTGAGGTGAACCATCACTCTTATTATTCTCACTCTGTGGCTTTTGTCCCAGATCACAATTTTGCTTCATTCGGGTGCTTTTTATTAAAATTACTTTGGTTATTTTTGGTTCTGTGAGGAAGCGTGCTCTTGACATACCGTGGTGGAGCTGAGTGGTAATACAGCAGGAAGCAAGTCTCCTTAGATGTGTGTTCAAGGTTCAAAACTTCAGATTGAGCTACTGAAAACCAAATCCCAAACTAACCTTCACAACATCCTTGTTTGCTTGTTGTGTGTCTCTTGGATTTGGTTGTTAAACCACAGA
>NW_025735774.1:0-536 GCF_021292245.1 Micropterus dolomieu
GGAATGACGTTGCAGGAGGCTGGAATGGTAGCTCTGATCCCGAAGGAGTGACCGGGGTAATGGATGAGCGAAATGCTTGGCAAGAGAGTACTTGGCAGAAGTGGTGGTGGAACCAGAATTGAATGGCCACAGGACTGGACTCGATATGACAAAGTTGTGCTCTGGGATTCCTGGGAAGAAGCAGTTAAGTGAAACCAAAGAGATCAAGTGTGAACGTAGATTCTGAAATTTGAGACAATTCAAGGATGCTGTTGTTGCGGATACAGACGAACAGTGAGTCTGCTGGGAGAGGAAGGCAGAGTTGGTCTTGAGATGGCTCTTGACATTGAAGACCTAAGAAGTAAGGTTATCTGATAATGGTTAGAGGCCGGGCACACAGGTTAGACGTTTGGAAAGGATGGAACTTTGATGGATTGCTTTTTATAGCCATCATGGATTGGGTGTAGCTGATGAAATGAGACGTAGTGACGAGATTGAATGGTTGGATTGTTACGTTGTACTTGTTGTGATGGTGGATGAAGCTCTTCAAGCTGGCC
>NW_025735775.1:0-535 GCF_021292245.1 Micropterus dolomieu
CAGATGCTTCAAATGAACTAAACAGTGATCTAGTTTCCACATTATCAGTGACAATAGTAACTTGTTGTTGTGAGTTGTAGTATTTCCCTGTGAGTTTCAGAGTTTTTGCCATTGTTTCATGTGTCTTTCTGTTTACCTGTTTCTCTCGTTCTTTGTCTTCAGTAGTATCTGTCTTGTCTCATATCCTAATTATGGCCTGCGTTCTTATTAACATCTTAGTGTTCACTCCTGGTCTGCGTACTTCTGTGTTTTGCCCATGTCTGTGTTCTCTTTTATCCCAGCTTCGGTCTGTGTTCCTTGTTGGTGTTAGTTTATTTGTGATCTGTCCGCTTGTATTAGTTTATTTATATTACTCTGATGTTCAGTACTTGTGTTACGTCTGCTCACCTCCAGTATCTGCCTGCCTTCCAGTCTCTCTGCCTCGTTAACCTGATCCCAGTCACCTGTTTTTTGATTTCTGTGTCGGATCACCTGCTTAGTTGTACCTCTATGATTTGGATTACCTGGACTCAGCCAGTCATTGTAAGTGTGCTCG
>NW_025735776.1:0-535 GCF_021292245.1 Micropterus dolomieu
CAAAGACATGCATTTTAGAATAATTGGTGTCTTTGAAATTGTCCTTGTGTGAGTGGTTATTTGTCTATGTGTGGCACTGTGATGGACTGGAGACCTGTCCAGGGTGTACACTGCTTTTGCCCAGTATAAGCTGGGATTGGCTCCAGCCCCCGCAACCCTGTACGCAGGATAAGCGGTTGACGATGGATGGATGGAAATTTACATGTAAAGGATACTGAAAAGTTATTAGTAAACTAATCAAGTGATTTGTAACTGTTATGTTTTGTCTTTCTATTTTGGGAAAGTTGTGTTTTTAATAAGTGACATGAATATTGAAGTTCAAGACCTTTATTTATCCCCGAGGGGAAATTAGTTTTGCTGCAGTAGCAACGAAGTTAACACACAGTACATAACAACAAAGACGACAACATTGATTAAAAATACAGGGTCAGACCAACGGGTAAATGAATACCACAACATTAAAAGTTTAAGTTCAAGTCAGCTTTATGTGCAGACGTTACCTATTCTTTACAGAGTTAAGCAAAGAGATAGCAGA
>NW_025735777.1:0-535 GCF_021292245.1 Micropterus dolomieu
AGTTGTTACTTGTTATTTATTCTGATGATTTTTATGGAGAATGTCATGTTTAGCATGTGGTCAAGATGGTTGATGACCCATATGTTTTACTAGTTTCATTATTTTGTTATCTTCAACCTGGCTTTTCTAGTCTCTTTGGCTAGTTATAGGAAAATATTTCCAGAGAACCCCATTTTATACATTGATTACAGACTGCCTATGACATTGTTAGACTATCAGTTTCAAAACAGATCTCTTTCTCTCTATATATGTGTTATTATGACTGTTTTGTTCTACTTGTGCAATAAACAATCTTTTTGTGCAGTTAAGTCTTCGAATGTCCTTTTTCTTATTATACATCAACAGCTAAATAGCCATATTTTATTGGTTATACAGTAGTACTGTAAAAAACAGTAAATACAGTAATATTTTCATAACAGTATATTACTGTACTTGATTAAACAGTATGCCAAAAAAGTAACAGTATAATACTGTACTTCAAAAAAACAGTACATATACTGTGCTTTATTTTACGGTATGCTAAACACTACTGTTG
>NW_025735778.1:0-534 GCF_021292245.1 Micropterus dolomieu
AAGCCCATTTTAAAACCTCGTGGCTCATTTAAGAGTCGGACCCAGTTTCAGCTTCGTCGGGAGCGTTGGCCGTGCGAGGGACGATCGGCTGCTCCTGAAGTCCTGAAGTCCAGAAGCACAGGCGGTCAAGCCAGCACGTCTCTGCCTGGTTAGCAGTGTTGCTAGAAAATAAACTTCTGCCTGCTTCAGAGCTTTCAAACGAGCCTTTATTGACAGTTGCCAGAACGTTTAGCAGGCGGCCGTTTTATTTTCATTTGACCCGTACAGCGTGAGCACGGAGGGCGTGGCTCGACAAGCAAACAACAACATTTCTGAAATCATACCTTGTACCCAGTTAAGATGGGAAGTTGCCAACAGTCATTATAGAATGTGTCACCACACAGAGATGAAAGAGCTTCAGACTGAGGTGCTGATTCACAACAGGCTCAGGGATTTTACTCTGCTGGAGGGAGCTTCATAACAGCTACTTAATAAATGACTTCTTTGTTATGGTAGTGGCTCACTGGTTAAATGTAGACAGCGTGACGTTAAAGT
>NW_025735779.1:0-534 GCF_021292245.1 Micropterus dolomieu
AGGGGTTGTACCAGAACAGGTTTACATGGTTTAATTTTCAAAAATCACCATATTTTTTTGTCATACTGCACGTTGCTGCAGCTCCTCTTTTCACCCTGAACGCTTTGTTTTAGCGATGGAGTGATACATCTGGTCTCTAAATGATCTTTGTTGCACATGCGCAGTTCCTAGTTAAGGACTACTAGCCAATCAGAAGCAGAGAAGGGCAGGTCAGCGAGAAGAGGGCCAATGAGCGTGTCAGAGAAGCAGCTTGGCGAGCGTTATATGAGACGTGTTTAGCTTTCATCCCTGTGACGTCACAGGCTGGACTACAAACGAGCTGTTTTCAGGCAGTTCAGAGCAGAGTTTTCTGTGGGAGATGGGAACTCCCTTTGGGCTTTTTCACTTTGCAAACCTATTAAATGCACATGGTATATAACTCAATAAAGCAGAGGGAAAAAAGCATAATGCTTTAAGTTAAATTATTTTTTCTGTCCCTTTTCCTCAAGAAAAAAGCAACCCAGCATCTTTTTTAATTTACCGGCTAATCCACAC
>NW_025735781.1:0-533 GCF_021292245.1 Micropterus dolomieu
AATGGTTTGAGTAAGAAGTGCAGTTGATTTGTGGCTGTAGTGATAATGGTTCATGTAAGAAGTGCAGTTTAATATAACAAGTGCAGTTTATTTGTGGCCGTAGTGATAATGGTTTGAGTAAGAAGTGCAGTTGATTTGTGGCTGTAGTGATAATGGTTTGAGTAAGAAGTGCAGTTTACTGTAACAAGTGCAGTTTATCTTTTGCTGTAGTGATAATGGTTCATGTAAGAAGTTCTGTATAAATGTTGCTTTAGTGATAATGGTTTGTGTAAGAAGTGCAATTGATTTGTGGCTGTAGTGATAATGGTTTGAGTAAGAAGTGCAGTTTATTTGTGGCTGTAGTGATAACGGTTTGAGTAAGAAGTGCAGTTGATTTGTGGCCGTAGTGATAATGGTTCGTGTAAGAAGTGGAGTTTAGTATAACAAGTGCAGTTTGTTGCTGTAGGGATAATGGTTCATGTAAGAAGTGAAGTTTATTTTTTGGTGTAGGGATAATGGTTCATGTAAGAAGTGCAGTTGATTTGTTGCTGTAG
>NW_025735782.1:0-635 GCF_021292245.1 Micropterus dolomieu
CAGCATTTGGAACATTGCCTCAGTTCCATCCATCCATTGTCAACCGCTTATCCTGTGTACAGGGTCGCGGGGGGGCTGGAGCCAATCCCAGCTGACATTGGTCGAAAGGCGGGTACACCCTGGACAGGTCGCCAGTCAATCGCAGGCATTGCATCAGTTATAAACAATAAAACACAGACAGTAATGTAAACTGAGCACAAGGAGAAAGTTTAAGAACAATGGCATGTAATACCTCTTTTGTCCTCTGGGGGACACTGGTTTCATGAAAGGATCTGAAAATAACTCTGACTACTTAAACTTTATAATGAATTCAATCCTTGGTCCAGGAGCTGGGAAATTAATTGTATAACACAGGATAATATTTCTGTATTATATTATTTATAAGAAAGTATATAAGAAGGTGTTTGGAACATGGCATTGGTATAAACGTGTAAATGAGCAATTCAATTCAATTCAATTCAATTTTATTTATATAGCGCCAAATCACAACAACAGTTATCTCACAGCGCTTTTCATAAAAGAGCAGGTCTAGACCGTACTCTATGATGCTATTTACAGAAGCCCAACAGTTCCCACCAAGAGCAAGCACTAGGCGACAGAGGCAAGGAAAATCTTCCTTTTAAGAGGCAGAAACC
>NW_025735783.1:0-680 GCF_021292245.1 Micropterus dolomieu
TCAGCGTGTTGGTATGCCTACACGCAGCCAGCATGCGGCCAGCATGCGGCCAGCATGCAGCCAGCATGCAGCCAGCATGCAGCCAGCATGCAGCCAGCATGCAGCCAGCATGCAGTCAGCGTGTTGGTATGCCTACACGCAGCCAGCATGCGGCCAGCATGCAGCCAGCATGCAGCCAGCATGCAGCCAGCATGCAGCCAGCATGCAGCCAGCATGCAGCCAGCATGCAGCCAGCATGCAGCCAGTATGCAGCCAGCATGCAGCCAGCATGCAGCCAGCATGCAGCCAGCATGCAGCCAGCATGCAGCCAGGCGGACCAGCTTTAAGGGAGGCGTGGGGCGCCGCTGGAAAGGAGATGGATTTCTAACACCTAACTAAACCAGAGCGGCGCTGAGAAACAGACCGCGGCCAAATAACCGGTTTATCATCTTGACCAGAATCATGAAACTAAAAAAAGAAAATGAAACTGGATTAATCGTCCAGTCGTGCGTCACACAGCTTCGTTTACGCACCGAGACGACAACAACAACAACAGCAGCAGCAACACGCCGCTCCAGAAACACCGGACCGACAGCCCGGGCAGGTTTGACCACGCAGCAGGAAACACACCCACTCAATTTATTTACTGCCCGGGAAGTCAGCTGACACACACACACACACACACTAACACACACTAACAC
>NW_025735784.1:0-532 GCF_021292245.1 Micropterus dolomieu
ACTACTATGGCTTCAACAGGTGGCATTTTATGCAAGGTATCGAATGAAGTACTCTATTGGTATCGGTATCACTTTAAGGGTACTGGTTTTGGTACTGGCATCGTAAAATTTTAAACAATACCTAACCCTAATCACAGTATAACATCAAGTCAGTTAAACTTAAGGGATATCAATCTGTCAAGTTAGGAAGCATAAGCGATTGTGACTCAATGGCGGTTGTTTTGGTGCAAATGAAAGAGACAACAGGTGCGCTGTACGGCAACACCAACATAACCCCCAAAAAGGGAATGATTTTGCAGGCGGTGGTATCCTTCCTCACTGACTGTTCACTAGTTTTGCGTTTTGCTAGTGTCCTTGTCACTAGCAGGAGGTGGTAGCTGCAGCCCATTCAGGCTGCACAGGTGGTCCAGCTCCTCATGGACGGCACATTCATATGTGCTGTGTCTCCCAGCACGGTCTCAAGACACACAAGGAGAGCTGGACAGCGCCGTAGAAGGGCATAAACTCAGCAGGACCTGTATCTGCTCCACTG
>NW_025735785.1:0-532 GCF_021292245.1 Micropterus dolomieu
GGAAGAATGGTATATGCAATGAAGTTGCAGTCACTGACCAATTAACTTAAAAAAGATCAGTCACGCACTCCAAAACTTTAGCACAATAAAATAAAAAAATCATCTATAGACATTTGATCAAAAGGACATTTAATTGGTGGTGCAGGGGTCTAATCTTGAGTGGCTTTTCTGTTTGTTCCAACATAACTACTGTCCTTGTGGCTCCACTAGCAACTCGGATTTGTTGGTCAGTGTCTCTGTGCAGTGGAGGATGGAAATGGGAGCGGGAGATTGTGTGAGCCTCCCACTTGTTGTTAGGTCAGTAGTTCTTAAATTAGGGGCTGCAGAGACACTGCATATGACCAGGGGGTAAATTATGGAGTGAATAGGGCTGAATATTGTTAAATAATTTGATCCATACCAGTTCCTGAGCAATGCTTTTTTCAATACCATTTTTATAAAATTACATTACAATAGGAGCATTTCTCTCAGTTCGCCAAGCTCGTCAAAAATTTGACAAGGAAGAAAAAAAAAAAAAAAAAAAAAAAAAAAC
>NW_025735786.1:0-532 GCF_021292245.1 Micropterus dolomieu
AAAAACACCACTTTCTCAGCTGGTGTGTTTACTTAGCCTTGATTCAGGAAAAGGTAATTCATGGTGGGCTTATTTTGTGGGAGGAATCTTCTGTCAACACACATCAACGAGGTCAGTCTTAATTCAAACACAGTGAGGCATGAGATGGAGAAGGAATGGTAAGATTGGGAGTGGACATTTAAGAAAATGTTGAACAAATGTTGACACAAGGGGAGAATGTGTAAAGAGAGAGTGTACGTGGGTGTGGAGGGGAGATTTTGGGTTACAGTAAGACGAGGAATGCAAAAAGATCAGTTCGAATGGAAATGAGAGGAATTGGCATCTCTGATATTGAGAGACTTCTGTGTTATGTGAAACCTAAATATGAAGTTAAATCATCTGCCTGTTTCTTTTAATAAAAAGTACCCTCCTAGCTGGTACAGGAAACCCTTGATGATCTTTAAAAAGTTCCAGCGACAGGCGTACCGGACCTTAAGTACCTTATGTGAGTCATGTTAACGTTAAAAACGTGGTTAAATGTGAAATATGTGAA
>NW_025735787.1:0-532 GCF_021292245.1 Micropterus dolomieu
CTCTGAAGTGTTGACCAATGAAACAATCCCTGCCTCTTTGCGGACATGTTCGCTTTACTTATTAGAGCGTCCTGTACAGGCGATTACTCTTTAACAAGGTACATCCACTCCCTCCATGGCTTTATTATATATTTCCTTTGCTTTCTTTACTTTTGGAATAAAAGGACAGTTTTTACATATACCAGTGCCCATACTTTTTACTCTAATAGCCACAAACTGTATAATAACCTTATAGCACACTGGCCGCCCAGTGTGCTAGAGGAGGAAAACCCTTTGTTCCTCCATATTGAAATGATGATGATAATAATAATACATTTGTATTATTAATGCACTTTACTTTTAAAACAAATCTCTAAGTGCTCTCTAATAATATAATATGATACAATAATACAATAATACAAACATGATAATATTGTCTAACTTTCCAGTTAGAAAGAAAAACACACACTTTTAGCACAGTAGCCTATATATAATAATGAGGTAGACATGGTTTCAGTAGCTTAATGTGTATGTCAATCTTCAGTAATTAGGC
>NW_025735788.1:0-2676 GCF_021292245.1 Micropterus dolomieu
AATCCTATCTTATCTCAGGTTAGGAAATCCTAAATACTCGAACATCGGTTATCAACTTATGTCTGTTACCTAGCAACCGATGCCACTTTTCTCATCTCACCGAGCTAAACGGCTTTTAATCGCTGTTTTTTTTGGAGTTTTTTTAATGAAACATACCCAGAAAATGGAGCAGAAACAAATATCATTGAACTTCAAGTCAGACGACTTAGAGGTGTTGGTAACCTGCGTCGAGAAATCCAAATACACATAACTTAACTGGGGAGATTAAAGAGAGAGAGTGGGCTAAAATAGCGGACGCAGTCTCCGCTGCATATCTGGCACCCAACAGAGCACTCAAAAAGAAAATAAGTCCATTTACAGTGATATGAAGACACAAGCAACTGTAGTGTCCAAAGAGCAGATGAAACCGTAATTGATTGCTGTGTTCCAAAAACGATAATAAAACGGTATGCTAGTCAGAACCCGTGGTACAATGGTGATGTGAATAGGAAAATACAACAGCGGGCCGTGGCTTTTAAATCAGGTAACGCTGCTGCTTACAAGTTGTCCAGATATTCTTAGGAGTGAGCAATTAAAGCTGCTAAATGAGCCTATGGAGCTAAGATAGAGGGACATTTCATGGAGGCGGACCCAAGATGTATGTGGCAACGGTTAAATTCTATCATCGCTTGGAAACCTAAAGGAGGACTCATTACTAATGATGACCTATCCTTGCCAAACAAATTAAGCGAGTTTTATTGTTGTTTTGAAATTGGAAATGTTGAACCTGTTGTTTTTCCTGCCTGTAACGAGCAGAGTTTTACCATCATTCAGGAGGACGTTCAGAGGATTTTGTCCAGGACAGGATCAAGGTCAAGAAGGCACCTGGACCGGACTGTATTCCTCCTCGTGTCCTTAAACTGTGCTCCGAGCAACTTTTCAACATGTCACTTGCGAGGTGCACCGTTCCAGTTAGCTTTAAAAGATCAATCATAATTCCAGTGCCAAAGAAGACACCTGTGACGAGTCTGAATGACTATCGGCCAGTGGCCGTCACATCTGTCCTGATGAAAACCTTTGAGCGGTTGGTGTTGGACTTTATTAAAGATCAAATCCCTGTGTCTGTGGACCCACTACAATTTGCATATAGGAAAAACAGAAGTGTCGAAGACGACATTTCTTTTGCTTTGAACTCTGTCTACAAGCATCTAGATGTACATAAATCATATGCTAGAATGCTATTTATAGAATACAGTTCGGCTTAATTCAATGGTCCCAACAAAGCTCTCTCATAAATTGAAATGTCTTGGACTCGATGATGCCATTTGTAAATGGATTTTTAATTTTCTTACTTGTCGACCACAAAGGGTCAAAATTAATGGTTGTATTTCAGATGAGTTGTATGTTAGCACTGGTTCACCGCAGGGGTGTATCTTGAGCCCCCTATTGTTCACATTGTATACTCATGACCTTGAAGCATCCAATGCTAGTAATGTGATGATCAAATATGCCAATGACACAACTATCATTGGGCTGATTAGTTCAAACGATGAATCTCATTATCATGAGGAGTTCAATGGAGCAAGGAAAATAACTTGCTTTTGAACACTTCAAAAACATGTGAACTTGTTATTGATTTTTGTGATTTTGTCTTCTTTGAGATGCTTCCCTCAGGGAGAAGGTATCGCTCTGTCAAATGTTCTACCAATCGCCATTTCAACAGTTTTTTTCCCCAAGCTGTGATCACTTTAAACAAAGCACTTTAAATTAGGCACTTTATATCTTATGGATGGATTTTATTGAATAGTGTTTTATTACTGAGTTTTTTGTGGCAATTGCTTGTCTGTTTTATGTTATGTCTCTTATGTTTTTATGTGGTGACATTGCACTTTGAGCTTCTTGCATATTCTTTTCCAATATGGTTTTATACTGCAAATGGCTAATAAAGTGAATCTTAATCTGAGTGAATCTAAGAAAAATATGCTAATAATCATAATAAAGGCTGCGGGCTAACGTCATCATGTTTTTCATGTATTTCTTGAATTTAACGATCTCCTCTTATCAAAGACTTGCATTAGGATCCTTTTGTTACATAAAGCCTTTACATTATGTTATAGAATGAGAAATTATCTAGCGTAACATCGCCTACAGCCTTTCTACTAACGAGGGTTTTGTCATCAGAAACATCGGTAGAATCAATTAAGTTCCACCTGTTGACATTTTGTTGATTTTGTAAAAGCAATTAAAGAGCAGCCATGTGGATTAAACGAGTTAGCAAACACTACCTGGTGGAAATGTAAAAGTTAGGACAGCTCAACAGTTCTCCTAAAGTTAGTTTATTTAAGATTTTACGAAGTTAGGATGCTTCTGTAATACACTTTTCTTATCTAAAGTTATGAAAGGAATATTGACTTCGGAACTGTTAATCTGTAATGGCCTTTTTCCTAAATCAGTTCCTAACCCTTATTACCACGGTTACCAAGCATTTAGGATAGGATCTGCCAGTTAGGAAGTTTCTGTAAAACAGCCCCAGGGCTACTAGTGAGCCCTTGGCACCGCAATGTTTCTGTCTGTAGAATCCTCCATTGCACTGGAAATAGGTGGTGTTTAGGCAGAGGTCTAGTAGTTTACAGATCTGGTCCAGACTGAGGCTAGTTCTGTTGCTCTGGGTGTTGTCTTTTAGCAGTTGTGTCCTTA
>NW_025735789.1:0-531 GCF_021292245.1 Micropterus dolomieu
AATAATTTAAAAAAGAAACAAACCAAACAAAACTTTCAGCAAAAAGAAATAAAATTTAATGGTTTATGCTCAAAGTGAAACAACCAAAACAAAAGGAAGAAAAGAAAGCAAATCTAAACTGAAATCATTAACAAAGGCCATTAATGTCTCTCCAAACTTGAGATAAGCACTTGTTTAAACAAGTTTGTAACTTATAGTATAACAAATAACAATCTATGCCTTTAAAGAAAACAAATCTACTGAAAGAAAAGGAAAACCAAAAACAAAATGGCAAACTGAGCCATAGTTACATTGCTCTCAGTCAATGCTAAATATAACCTTGGTACCTCAAAAAAAAAAAAAAAAAAAAAAAAATTATAAATTTTCATTGGGAAAACCAGGTCAGAAAACCCTTCTGAGGTTTTAGGATCAAATCTCTCACAATCTCTCCCTGCCTTTGGTCCATCTTAATTCCCTACTCATTGACTGGTGTTCATATTCAACAGGACTATTCTGAAATACAACTTATAATAAAAAGACAGTTTACACAGG
>NW_025735790.1:0-1139 GCF_021292245.1 Micropterus dolomieu
CCTGCCATTTCTTCATGGTTTCTTTTCTGATTATCGCCTCAGCTTCTCCTTTTCCAAGGGCTGTATTTATGACATCGTTCGTCCCGGTTGATTCTTTAGCTGTTTTGTCTGCTCTCTCATTCCCTTTTATACCTACGTGGGCAGGTACCCAGCAGAATCTCACATCTATCCGTAGTGTCTGGAATCTAAATAAACTCTGTTGGATTTCTAGCATTAGAACTTCTCTATCAGATTTCATATTTTGAATACTATAAAGGGCTGCTAGAGAATCAACACAACACACCCCTCTGTCTGGTTTTACTTCCTCAACCCACCGCAGTCCTACAATAATCACCATCATCTCTGCCGTGTACACTGAAGCCTGATCAGGTCATCTTTTCCCAACGCTTACATTCATTGTTGCTATATATATATTCCTATTCCTCCCTCGTCCTCTTCATCTTTAGATCCGTCTGTATACATATCTAAGTAATTGTAATATTTGCTCCTTATTATGTAGCTACCAGATAAGAAACCTTTGATCCAGTTATACATTTTACCTCCAATACCCATTTTATCTCGCTGTATTAAAAGACCTCCTGCGCCTTCTCTATGCTCTCTGTTCTCTCAGCCATGTTTCTTGAATACAGATAACGTCAGGCTTTACATTTAACTGTTGCACATTTCTCTTAAATTCTTGTCCATTTGCAATCAGGCTTCTGGCGTTCCACTGAAGGAAAAAAAAGTTCATAACCCAATTATATGTTCTACCACCAATACACACCTTGGTAGATCAGTCTTTAGCTACTGTAGCTAGCCAGTCCTGTAGCTAGGTAGTGCAGAACGGCCTGAGTTAGCCTGTGGTAGCCGTTCCCCGGCATCCCCTGAGCAGCCAGGAAAGGGGGGGGGGGGCTGGGTGACTGTCCGAAGGAGGAATAGTCGTAAGCATTCAAAGTCCACGGGGCATCATCAACCTGTTCACGTTTCTAACAGATTTTCCCCACTCAGCGACACACCCGCTGAGAAACCAACTCTGATCATTGGCAGCTCCATTTTGAGAAACGTGAATTTAGCGAAGCCAGCGGCCATAGTTAAGTGCATCCCTGGGGCCAGAGCGGGCGACATTGAGTCTTATTTGAAACTGCTGGCTAAGGATAAAC
>NW_025735791.1:0-530 GCF_021292245.1 Micropterus dolomieu
GTGGAATAGTATGAGCAGTTGAAAGTCCAATATTTAAGAGCTCTTCTCTGGTAAATGTTACCAGAGAGGGATGGTAGAAAACAGCGTTAATAAACAAAAACACAAAAAGCACTACGGAGCGTAATACAGAGGCTGCCGTCTACGGCGCCATCTTGAAAACAGTAGCGCGGCTGAGAGCTGTTTGCCGACGCTAACATTAGGTAAGACAACATAGGTGTAGACTGCGCCGGTTTAGTGATTCACCTCCTAGGTTTATTGTTATACTATGTTTATGTAGTAGGTTGGAAATGCTACATGTTTAGTTTTATGTAAACAGACACCCCCCGTTTTTTTGTTATAATTGATCTTTCCTAATACACTAAGTCACAATATAAAGGTAATGCACTTACTCGGCAGTAGATGGTGCTCTGGTACTGCTGTGGATCAAGTACGGAGGCTGCAGCTACAAGCTCCGCTCATGCGCAGCTCAGAAATAAACAAGCTCTGGCTTGAGCAAGATGCTAATTTTGGTCATCTCTCTATTAATCCAC
>NW_025735792.1:0-530 GCF_021292245.1 Micropterus dolomieu
CATGAGTTCATCAGGAATCCAGCTTCAGATCACATCCATTTATATATAACTCAAACTCAAAATAAAATAATTTAAGAAAAATATGATGAATCCATTTAAGAGAACATCTCTCATTTAGATCAAAGAGGAGACTGTTTTGCTGTTCGTGTTTCTGTGTGCAGTTTGAGTCTGCACTAATGGTTTTAGGCAAAGTGTTTTGAGTACATGTTTGGTTGGGTCTCTAATCACTTGACACATCCTATGTGACTGTATGGCTGTGTGTGTTTGTGTGTGTGTGTCTGCACAGTGTAACAGATCTGTTTACTTGCTGGCTTGTGTGTGTTCTGATGATTACAGGCTAAATGATGCTGTTTGCACTTGGGTAGCTAGCCTGCAAGCTATAATGTTGATGTGCCCAATGGACAGTAAAGACTTTAATATTAGGAATAGTGGTGACCATTCAGACACACACACACACACACACACACACACACACACACACACACACACACACACACACACACACACACACACACACGCGATACACAAAA
>NW_025735793.1:0-529 GCF_021292245.1 Micropterus dolomieu
TGTATATATATATATATATATATATATATATATATATATATATATATATATATATATATATATATATATATATATATATAATTTTTTTTTTTTCTTTTTAAAGAAACCTGAGAATCTGATAAAATGATATATGAATAATAAATCAAAAATAAATATGAATGTGGTTTACAACACTTAAAAAATATTTAGAACAGCCACTGATTGATATTTCTCCTTTTTTTTTTTTTTTTTTTTTTTTAAGTTTGCCTTTAATTAAACAATAAGTATGTACATTGAAATATGTTTTTCTTTCTGGCCATTAAGACATCTGTTACCAAAGCAATTTCAATATGGTGATTGTGATGGGACAAAATCATTGTGCAAAATACATTTCAAAGTTTATCTACTGTTGAATAGAAGAGCATTGTCCAAAGTAACAGTTTAAGTATTTAAGTCCCTCTTTGTGTTACTTGACCTCCACTGCAGCTCAGGAAGGCAAGTTTATTAGCACATTTGCCAACAAGGCAATTCAAAATGACACTTAAATACA
>NW_025735795.1:0-529 GCF_021292245.1 Micropterus dolomieu
ACATGCTAACCACTCAAGTACAGTTGTTTCGAGTTCTTAATCATTACAAGCGAAGTCATTTCAAGCTAACAGCTGTTTTGAGCTAACTTCAAGCTAACTAATAGTCATTTCAAGCTAATTTCAAGCTACAAGCCGTTTCGCGCTTACTTACCGCTTACGTGCCGCTTACGTACCGCTACACTAAGATCTCGAGATCCCAGATCACCCAATGTTCTCTCAAATAACGACAAGCTTTTGGGGGTCCGTCGTGCCCGGGTGCTACGGCGGATTTCCCTATCGCAGCTTCCCCACAACGCTTTCTAAAGTCTATTCAGCTACTGCAAGCTTCATACATCTTCTGTTCGTTACTCAATAAATCATTCAATCATACCCGTTGATTGTGGTCCTTGCTAGTGAACTTGAATTCAAAAAATAAATGCTGGCCAAAGGTAAGTACTTTCACATGCTTTGAATTGTTTTACCCATATTAAAAGCATAATCATGGTTTTGGTGACAATACTATCCCTGTAATAATGCTTACCAGCACAAG
>NW_025735796.1:0-529 GCF_021292245.1 Micropterus dolomieu
TGTGTGTGTGTGTGTGTGTGTGTGTGTGTGTGTGTGTGTGTGTGTGTGTGTGTGTGTGTGTGTGTGTGTGTGTGTGTGTGTGTGTGTGTGTGTTAAACGTCACTGAGATACAGCATCGAGGCAGCAGTGGCAAGCATGGCGACAGCAGCGGCCATTGCAACACCTAAAAAACACAGAGGAAACTGAGGGCAGCGCTTCACAAATACAATCACACATCATGCTTTTAATGTTGTAATGTCAAGAAGTCGATTGGTAACAAATTAAAAAGCGTGACTGGTATATCATAGTAGATTTATTATTTTAGCACAGTACTTATTGCCAGATAAGGCCCTAACACTAACACACACTGTGAGAAAAGTGTACAGAGTCTGCAGAATGATTTGCTTTACTCGACTCTTATAGTGAGGAGAATCTTTCTAAAACTAAGTGTAGGCGTTTGAGAGGAAAGTGTTTTACCAATGTAGCTGTTCCTCTTGGGCTCCAGCGCTTCAACAGTTCCCACAATGGGCTCTGAAAACAAAAAAAAAAA
>NW_025735797.1:0-726 GCF_021292245.1 Micropterus dolomieu
ATTTACAGTAATGGTCTCTGCTACGTCTTTGTCTTTCCAGCATTTTCTGCTGCCTTGTTGTTGATGGAAAGCTAAACTACATATTGCACTCAAGCTACTTTTCATGCACCGTGCAGTGAGGACACTCCTCGCACTGCTAGTCATAGATAACCTGAGCGTTTCCAAACCGAAAACAAAGAAAAGATGGGCATCCCTGTCACTGGAAAAAAAAAATAAAAAATAGGAATGTGGTGATGGGTTGCCAGGTAGGCGTGGGTTGCCAGGTTTGAGGTTACGTCCCCCCACCATCACAAACACACACACCTTCACTGCTATAGTGTGAACAAACAAACAGCTGCAGCATGCTGGGTTGCCAGGCGGACTTAGTTGCCAAGCTTTTGTTTATCCCCTTCTTTTCAGTGTCAGGGTCATTCCTTCTGGCATGAGCTGCCTTCTCTACTCCGCGCACACACACACACACACACACACACACACACACACACACACACACACACACACACACACACACACACACACACACACACACACACACACACACTCTTAAAATATATAACAAGAGAGAAGCAATAGGAATAGCAAAAACGTCATATAAAACAAAAACGTAAGCACAACTTATTTGTGGAATAATCAATGCTGTAGTTTAAACATAAACGCACACACACACACACACACACACACACACACACACACACACACACACACACACACACACACACACACACACAC
>NW_025735798.1:0-528 GCF_021292245.1 Micropterus dolomieu
CGGATGTCTAAATATTAAATGACAAGATTTCCTTCCTCTTTAGATTATTTATGGCCTAAACATCATGAGCAGGATGCCAGTTAACACCAACATCACAATAAAGTAGTGACAATTTGCAAACTACACTTAAGTGAGAAGAAAATAGTGTTATGGCCTGTTGATATTAAAAATGTTTGTTTCCCACTGACACAAGAAAAGACCATTCAAAAAGAGAAAACACGACAGACAGGCGTGAAAGTTGGTTTCATGCATCACTTGACACGTCTAGTGCATCTTTAGACAGTGAAATTGCCTTTATGCTGAGCACAGTGTTATTCGTGGATCAGAAACTAATCAGAATGTAAATAAAAACTTTTCCGAATTACATTTTGCAGCTCTCTCACTCAGTCATTCTGACTCTGTGTCACTGTAACACAGAGCACATCTGACAAGATGCTGCTGGAGGTAAGACAGAAAATATGTCTTGTTGTAATTTGGGTGAAGTGACTCTTTGAAACAGACAGTGGAGGGAGCTCTCAGAGTGAGGAA
>NW_025735799.1:0-527 GCF_021292245.1 Micropterus dolomieu
CCCAGGGTCCAGTCCGTGGTCCGACTAACTCCTGCCCCCCGGTTTCTGTCTGACCGATGCCTGTTCCCGGTCCCTCATCAACTGACACCAACTCCGAGGTCTCCGTCGGTGGGCCGACTGACGCCTGTTCCTGGTCCCTCGTCGGTGATCCAGCCGACTCCTGCTCCTCGTGTCCAGTTGGTGGTCTAACCAACACCTGGTGGTCCAGCCGACTCCTGCACCTCGTGCCCCATCGGCGGTCCGACCGGCACCGGCTCTGCCGATGGTCCGACCGACTCCTGGTCCCTCATCGGTGGTCCGACCAACACCAGCTCGGTTGATGGTCCACCTGACTCCTGCTCCTCGTACCCCTCTGGCGGTCTGGCCGTCGCTTGCTCCAAGGTCCATTTCGGTGGCCAGACTGATTCCTGTTCCTCGGATCCAGCCTGTGGACCTCAGCCCAGCTCCGTCTCCATAGCCTCCTATGCCGGCCTCCTGCCAGACCTCCGGAGAGGTCTCACCTTCATTGACCTTTGGTGGGTCCCCGC
>NW_025735801.1:0-639 GCF_021292245.1 Micropterus dolomieu
GTGTGTGTTGCAGCGTGATGTTACAGCGTGATGTTACAGTGTGTGTTGCAGCGTGATGTTACAGTGTGTGTTGCAGCGTGATGTTACAGTGTGTGTTGCAGCGTGATGTTACAGTGTGTGTTGCAGCGTGATGTTACAGTGTGTGTTGCAGCGTGATGTTACAGCGTGATGTTACAGTGTGTGTTGCAGCGTGATGTTACAGTGTGTGTTGATAGTGTTTCAGCGTGATGTTACAGCGTGATGTTGCAGTGTGTGTTACAGCGTGATGTTACAGTGTGTGTTGATAGTGTTTCAGCGTGATGTTACAGCGTGATGTTGCAGTGTGTGTTGATAGTGTTTCAGCGTGATGTTACAGCGTGATGTTACAGTACGTGTTGCAGGGTGTTGCAGTGTTTGTGATTCGCCACTGACCCCATTAGAGTAGTGGTGGATGTGGACGGGGAAGTCCTGGTACATGGAGTTGAAGGAGGATCCGTGTTTCAGCTCCTCGGAGGTCAGTCGGCGGTTCACCATGTGGTAATGAAGAGCGTTCAGCAGCTCGATGTTCACGTTGCTCACCAGAGCGTCCAGGATCTCCTGCAACACAACATCACCGTCAGGAGAAAAGCTCATATTGCCAAAGCATTATCTTCTCAGTGA
>NW_025735802.1:0-746 GCF_021292245.1 Micropterus dolomieu
GAGAAGTTCACTTATTGTTCTGTTTGCTATTTGTTAGTTTCACCAGGTGGAGTGGGTGCTGTGCTCTTTGTGTTCTTTTTGTAGTAAGTTTCAACCCTGTTTAAAACGGTAGATAGGTGTAGGCCTCCTTTTGAGGACCTTTTTATTTTAACTTGGTTTGTTATTTTCGCAGCACCCTCGTCCACCCTCCTTTTGTTCTTTTTGTTACCTGTCTACATCTCACGTTACCAATAAACGTTACCTTGTTTAAGATCTACCAGTTGTGCCTATATGTTTATGGCCCCCACACCCCTAGACCAACAGGGGGGTCGTAACAATAGCCATCTAGCTGAACTGTGTCCGCCTCAATATGATTGTTTTAGTCAACCGAGGGTCAGTGGTCGTGGTGGTGGGCTAGTGAGCGTGTATAGGAAAGATTTTAGATGTCATCAAGTACGCTGTGATGAATTTAACTCCTTTGAAGTTCTCACTCTTAAAGTTGGAGGGCTGCAACCTATCATATTAGTTATAATTGTCAGGACCGGGGGCCAGAAACTCAAACGCAGACTTTAAGAATGAACAGAAGTGGTTTATTGTGCACAAGGGTGACCCGGGAGAGGTTGGGGTGAGGTGGTCGTTCCGAGGGCATGTGCTTCTGGTCCCCGAGCTTCGATGATTCCGGGGCACAGGAGGGAATCCGCGTGGTGCGTGTGCAGGTGTCCTGAGGTCGAGACAGAGAGAGTAGTTAAATACTAGTACAAGGGTTC
>NW_025735803.1:0-2511 GCF_021292245.1 Micropterus dolomieu
GACACATTATAAATTTTACAATTTTACTGAGCGACAGCGAACACACCACCAAACTAACGCTAGTTGATCCACATGCGGCGCACTTGAAAACTGAATGGAAAATTACCTAGAAAAACCTACTGTCAATATAAGTACGATACAGGCATACATCGCTACCGCCCCCAGGCCCGCCGTTGGGAATTTTGGACAGGGGGACAACATTTTCCAAACTGGGCCCCTCATCGACACCCAATCCAGCACCACCTCGACCAACCCACCCTTAGTTCTAGTACAAACATGGGCAATTTCAAAGACACTCTTGGCCATTAGCCCTATAGTGACACAGATGGAGTCCCTAACAACCATTTCCAAATTCAGTGTTATAGACTCATCCAGGCCACGCTCACATATATTCACTCAGTATGATTATAAAGCACAAAAAAGGTCAACACAGATTTTTTTTAATCTTTCAAATTAGACTGTGACAGTTATGTTCCTCCATTTAACTTAAAACAAGGAGGAAAAAAAATGCCTTTCAGTGATTTGCTGATTAGAGAACAGTAAAATCAAACATTGAAGAGATAACTGCAAAGCATTAAATCATACAATTTAATTATGAGTGAACAAATACACATACTTCACCTATCAAATTCAACACTGAGGACTACATTCATCAACGTATTGGTCAAATTATGTACTAAACTGAAATACTGTATGAGTACTGTGTCAGGTTTATCACATGTATAGCTTATTATACTGTAACCATGTTTGCAGCTGTATCCTCTGACCTGTGATGTGCTGCTGACTAGTGTTTACTGTAGGTCTGTTTTCTTGAGGCTGTTACAAGGGAACTTGTGGGTGTTACAAATCTTTATTAATATAAAGGGAAACACAAAATTCAGGTGGCAGATGATTCACAATATAATAGAATATAATGCAGTGAAGCTCTCAGGCTCTCTGTGTTGCTTTTAGATATAGATATCTTTTGTCCTGGTGTTTAACTTTTACAAGGTTGTTTATTCGTCATTATACAACACAAGGCTGCTGTATAACGAAGCAAAAGTTTGTAGTCCCTTCATGCTGCGCACACAGAACCTAACAAATGAATATATTAATATTTAAATACACATTAAATGTGTATACAAATATTTCCTCATGCCTTTGTTTGGGGAATGATATTAAATCATTTTAATTCAGTTAGAAACTCCTGCACTTTAACTCGTGTTCAAAACTTTCTGCACATTCAGAATCTCTCCCACATATCTTTGCTCTCTGACAGGTCCAGAAAAAAAGTTGTAATATAACGAGAATAACGTCATCATTTATGAGAATTTCAGTCTACCTGTACTGTGCTGTGCATAAGCCTGCAATGTTGCTCTGCTGATTTGAGCAAACAGAGCAGGTCTGCACCTCAGATTTTAGATGTTATTTTACAAAACTCTTTCAGTTATTTACCGCGACTCGCAGCGCGAGATCGCATCAGCTGGGATGATATGATTGATTCCATATGATTTTATTTTTCTGTCTGTTTTGGCTGCTCTTTTGTGGGGCCCTGACAGCCTGCAGCGTTCGCTTAAAGCGACTCTTGCTGGTTCTGCACATCTGAACTGCCAAATGTTTCGACCGTACCATTTTCACAAAAACAGTGGGGGAGGGGGTAATCAGATGACAAGTTTGAAATATGTTTTAATGCTAATAATACATTTATCTATCATGTAAATACATAACACAAGTGTCAAACTTGATCACATTTAAGGGTTAACCATAGACCTTTGTTTGGGCCGGGATCATCTGTACCCTTTGACCCCCCTGATGGCGGGCCTGACCGCCCCCACCAGCCGCCACAGTTACACTGTCTAATGAGAGCAGGTGTCACGATGAAGAAAATAAGTAAAGCATATCACCACAGAACTTCCCCAGTTAATGACTTACATCGAGTATTTTCCCCTGAAACGTTCTGTGTAAATATGCAGATTAGCTTGTTTTGGTTAATTTAGATGAAATCTGCAGATGCAAAAAGGTGGAGGGTAACAGTCTTAAAACAAACACCATCTAAAAAGGTGTTTTATGTCCATTAGAGTAAAAGAAGACATGGACCAAAGACTCAAAATTGACCACTATTAGAAAAGAAGACTTTAACAGTAACTTCATGGTTTTGATGGTCGGCTCCACATCTAATAACTCTCCATTCTATTATCCAACGAAGTTTAGAGTCTAGGGCAACTGGACTTGGTTGAAGATACTGGAAGACGTTTCGTCCCTCATCCAAAGGCTATACTAAGTAACTGAATATATATGTGAACATGGCCGGTTTGAGTCTATAACACTGAAGTGATCAATAGGGGCTCCGTGAGAGTGAAATTGTCCGTGTTAGTATTAGAACTAAAGGTAGGTGGGGTGTCGACGAGGGGCCCAGTTTGGAAAATGTTGTCCCCCTATCCATAATTAATGGCTGGCCTGCATGTACAGAACTGTTTACTGAGCTAACTAGCTAATGACAGAGCCTACAGAGATCTAACACTAATACAGGTC
>NW_025735804.1:0-7979 GCF_021292245.1 Micropterus dolomieu
GTATTTCTTTTCATATTTATGCTGATGACACACAAATATACTTGCCCGTCAGATCCACAGACCCTGGAATGCTGAGTTCACTTAACAACTGCCTTTGTGAAGTTAAAAAATGGATGTCAAATAATTTCCTCCAGCTGAACTCAGACAAAAAAAGAAATCCTGGTTATTGGGTCCCAGCAGATGCCATCTGCTGGTTCCTTACTAAATCACATTAAGCCTGTTGCAAAGAACCTCTGTGTTTGGTTTGATAGTAATTTAAATTTCGAGCAGCACACCACAAAGCTTGTTCAATCATGTTTTTATCAACTTAGAAATATAGCAAAAATTCGATCTATGTTAACTTTTACACGCCTTCATCTCATCACCCCTGGATTATTGCAACAGCCTTTTCACCTGTTTAACCCAAAAATCTATTGATCGACTCCAGACTGTCCAGAACTCAGCTGCCAGGCTTTTAACCAGAACATTTATTATTATTATTATTATTATTATTATTGTCTCTGGGGTTTTTCTGTGCCCACTTACTATGCCAACATTCTATGGAACTGTTAACTATTGATACATTTTAAGTTAATGTTAATGTTAAATCACGGGCTTTTGTCAACCAGAACTCTGCTGTAAACTGTGCCACAGACGTCCCTCCGTCGACGGTCCGGCCGACCCCTTCTCCTCATGCCCAGTCGGAGGATCGACTGACATCAGCCCCATTGGTTGTCCGACCGACTCCCACTCCTCGAGCCCAGTCGGTGGATCGGTCGGTTTCTACTCTGTCGGTGATCCAACCGAGTCCTACTCCTCATGCCCAGTCAGAGGATCGACTGACATCAGCCCCGTTGGTGGTCCGACCGACTCCCACTCCTCGTGCCCAGTCGGTGGATCGGTCAGTTTCTACTCTGCCGGTGATCCAACCGAGTCCTACTCCTCATGCCCAGTCGGAGGATCGACTGACATCAGCCCCGTTGGTGGTCCGACCGACTCCCACTCCTCGTGCCCAGTCGGAGGGTCGACTGACATCAGCCCCGTTGGTTTCCACTCTGCCGGTGATCCAACCGATATTTCGATTGTGAAGTATTTCTTGAATAACCCAGAATATGATCGTGGCGTCTTTTGAACATTGAAAATAATTTATTAGCCTAAATATTTAGGCTCAAGAATTATTATCCTCACATGGGACTGAATGGAAATACAATAAAATATTTAAAAATTGTTACTTACTTACTGATTGAATCTCTAGCTCTCAGTGAACTTTAATTGGGGGAAACAACAGAAAAGAAAAATCTTATTCATGCTCAGAGAGGAGACAAATACTGTGTGTCATGGCATTTGTTTTTTTTTTAATAATTAATAATAAGTAATACATGCCTAGTTACTAATAATATACTGGAATACTTTTTATTGTTTGTGTTACCTTGCATTACCCATAGGTGGTGGTTTCAGCTGTGAGAAATGTCAGCAAGCCATACAGAAGAAGCTGCAGTTGGAACATCCAAGGAGCATGTGAATGCATAGTAAGCTGTTGGTTGTTAATGTTATGAAATCATATTAATGTATAACTAATACCATCATGACGTGTTTGACTATGGTGAGAAGGAGATATAGTTAAATGCACATTTATCCAAAACAGAGCTGACATCAGATATTCTATGCTGGGCCAACGGACCAGTAACTAGCTCTCGTCTACTGAAAACTGACAGCCACATAGTTTTGCCTAAAGGAGGCAACTGCATGAGCTTTCAATCCAGATTACAGTGTGAAACGGATTGTGTCGAGAGTGAATCCTAGAAATCTAGTGTCATGGGAAGACCTGCTGTTTCTCTGCAGACCTTGGAACCCAGAGGTTGCAGAAAACCGGAGAGCTTAGAGCGGCGGCAATGGGTTAGGATGAGAACGGGTACCAATTGGGGGCATGTTAGGCCACGCCACTGAAGCAAGCTGTGGTTTGGAAGATATGTGTAGATATGGATTTTTGGTAAAACTGTGCCTCTGACTTGGGCACCCGATCTAGAATAATGGCCATTTAATCGTGTAAAAAAAAGTGTATAGAGAAAGTGTACGCAACTTTTCAGGAGTGAGTTTCCTCAACCGGGTGGATGTTCTCCCTTTCGGGTAGTTGCCCTTCGAGGGATCTTTTAGTTGGCGGTTAGTGAGGAAAAGGCATGATAAGAAGAACAAGATTAGTAGAGTAGTTTACGATGTGTTTGAGTAAACTAGTGTGCTGAAGAACAGGAGATGAAGATGAAGAACAGGAGATGAAGATGAAGAACAGGAGATGAAGATGAAGAACAGGAGATGAAAGAATTAGGATTAGCTGATGGAGAGGACCAGGATAGGGGCTTCAGAGTCGGGCTCGTGGAGCATTGGATGTGGGCTATTTGATGAGATCACACTACTCGCCAGTGCTTCCTATGTTGTAGGACGAGCGGTGAGGACTGCGGAGCTCACTCTTATATAAGCCCTCTTTTTAACCTGTGGCATCACATTGATTTTAGTTCGGCTTTTTAAACTTATAAACATTATTTTAATTGTGGAAATAAATTGTTAAAGTTATTTTAGCCTTTGTGGTTTGTTTCTGCTCTGCTCCAACCCCAATTTTAAAGAACCTGTGTGTCTGTGAGTACTAGTTTCACAGAATGTTTCTGAGATTTTTTAATTGAGATTTTTATTTGTGTACCAGCTGCACGACCGATAATTTGCTGTTGTTGTTGGCTGGATACTTTTAAAAGATATTTTTAGTTAAACCTTTTAATTGTAACTTTTATCACGAACGGCCACGCCACATTATAATAAATAAATTTATGTTAAGCTTTCTCCATTGTTGCGGCCTGAGAGCCTGGGTCGTAACACCCTGCTAGTTAGTTTTTTCCCTGTGGTTTTACATTTCACTGCTGCCTGTTTGTTTTGGATCATTGTTTCTTTTAGAGTTCCAGTAAAGCTCTGTCTATCTTGAACAACTATTGACTTTGTCTCCAGTGTTGTAGCAAAGTCCAAACACCAATGTCACATGTGATCAGACAGACACAGCAACTCCTGTTTCCTCTGTTCCATTAGCTACATGGCCAACTCCAGCTCCTCGAGTCCAGCCGGCGGTCAAACTCCTGCTCCCATGGTCCAGTCATCAACCCAGTCATCGACTCCTGTACCCGGTGTCCTGTTGGCGGTTCGTCCGACTCCTAACCCTGTTCAGCTGCATGCTAATTCCTGTCCCTGCCACTGCTGCTGAGCCACAGCAACAACAATGAAACAACATAAGTTAATAATAAGCCAACAGTGAAGGAGGAAGTCAGTAGACTCATTGTCTCAACCAACTTCAATCACAATACCGTACACAATAACTTCTGTTACCACCTGGGTCAAGGCTGGTAACAAAAAGGGAGGCCTCACACAGATAATAAGAACAAAAGTGGTTTATTTAACTCAAACTAACAAACAACTTAACTAAGTTGGTGGCGTGGGTAGATATGATCAGTCATGTCAGAAGTGTGTGGATGAGTGAGGATGAAGTGTAATAAATGTTGGTGGGTGCAGCAAATCAAACAAAGGAACAAAAGCTGAGGTTGAAGCAGCAGGCCAGCAGAGAGAGTGATTTCTAGAAAGGCGGCCCTTTTATGTCCTCTAGGAAGCCCAACCCAGATGGGTAGGTAGACGCATTGGACCCTCCCAGCTCTACCTACAAGCCACACCCAGAATCTGCAAAACAGAGAAGACATACAGGCAGGCAGACTGGGGAAGTCTTCACACTACAAACTTCAGAATTTATTCACTTTAGCACAGATTAACAATCACAACTTCAGTAAATAAACCACTACTATCTAATCTAAGTCAAACAACAAGGTGCTTGCTCTGTTGCCCATTGTTACTTCTCCATTTCAAGTTTTCAGGGCTCTACCTACAAGCCACACCCAGAATCTGCAAAACAGAGAAGACATACAGGCAGGCAGACTGGGGAAGTCTTCACACTACAAACTTCAGAATTTATTCACTTTAGCACAGATTAACAATCACAACTTCAGTAAATAAACCACTACTATCTAATCTAAGTCAAACAACAAACCTACAACAATCAGCAAACGCAGAGATAATGTGTTGTTTGTGTGTGTAAGTCAAGGTAGATGTGTGGGACACAAAGGGAGAAGGTGAGAGAAAGAGAGGGTGGCCGGAGGGATGGAAACAAAGTTTTTGGTCCACCTGACACTGTGGCATGTGGATTCTAAAATCTACCAGCGCCTCAGTTATTTTACTAGCCAACTTCTTCTTGTTAACCGGTGTTGTACGTGCATATGAATGATAAAACAAGATGTACAATATTCAAACACTTTTATTTCATAAGTTGAAAATACTGACATTCTCTCTTTCACTCTCATGCACACATAGCACACACACTCACACCCCGACACACAAACCATGAAACATTCCTTCAGCTATGCTCATGCCCAGTCCCAGTTCAATGTCACTTCTTCTGTTCAGAATCAGATTTTTGAAGTTTCAGACCCGTTTGTGAATTCAATGGTTGGTATCTGGAGATCAGGTGCTTGCTCTGTTGCCCATTGTTACTTCTCCATTTCAAGTTTTCAGGGCCATACTTAGTGGTGGAAAGAGGTGTCAGCGAGAGATTGCTGCATTTATTACACCTACTGGTTTGTATTCATATGCAGTGATGCATATTTATGCATATAGTTTGTGGAATGCCCCAGCGACCTTTCAGTGCCTGATGAGATTTGGATGGGTGTTCTGTGTATTTGGATGCTGTAGTTTTTTTTCAGATGATTAGGATGGTCACCTTGACCGCATCAAGAGGGTTTTTGACCGTTTGGCTCACGCCCAGTTGACTGTTAATCTGGCCAAGTGTGAGTTTGCGAAGGCTACAGTCACTTATTTGGGCTGTGTAGTGGGACAAGGGAGAGTGTGTCCAGTGCGGGCAAAAGTGCAGGCTATTGATGACTATGCCCCGCCTCCAACTAAAAAGGTGCTCATGCGTTTTTTGGGGTTTGTGGGTTATTACCGGTGTTTTTGTTGCTCCTCTCACAAACCTGTTGAAAGCAAATGTTAAATATGTTTGGTCCGCAGAGTGTCAGAAGGCGTTTGAGAGTGTGAAGGCTCTTATGTGTAATGCTCCAGTTTTGGCTGCTCCTCAATGGGAAAAGGCTTTCAAACTTGAGATAGACGCTAGCTATGTGGGTGCAGGTGCAGTGTTGTTGCAGGCTGATGATTTGGGGTTGACAAGCCGGTCTGTTTCTCTTCAAGGAAATTCAACAAACACCGGCTGAATTATTCAGTTATTGAAAATGAAACCTTAGTTTTGGTCTTGGCTTTGCAATATTTTCATGTGTTCATGTCAGTTGTGTGCCTGTGGTGGTCTTCATAGATCATAACCCTTTGACCTTTCTTAGTTCTTTGCAGTGTCCTAACCAGAGGCTGGTTCATTGGGCCCTTTTCCTGCAGTCCTACAGCTTGGACATTTGTCATATTAAGGGGCCTTTCACACCTGCCTCTTTAGTTCGGCAGGTGTGAAAGTGGTGAGTCTCGGTACGCTTTGTGGCTTTTCGCTTGTGGTATGAAAGCAAACGAACCAACCACAGGATTTTATGGTAGCAGAGATGTGATCGGAGCATTATTTCCAAAGCTAAACCACTAATAAATCCATCTTCTGACCGAAAAATGTGTTCAGCGATCTTATAATTGATCTGTATAAGCCACTATGATTATGAAAATCATTTGGTAACATATACTTATCAGCGCTGGTATTTTCCCTGATTAAACGGTTAACTGTTTTACGTTATTATTCATAATAGGCTATGCAGTTGATCCGCGGTCTAACAATACTAATCATGCTTATAATAAATGATTGAGCTCTTTGCGATACAGATCAGAAGCATTAAAGTGCTGCATAAACTTCAGTCAGTCACCGGAGTTTGATTTCCGCACGTGGGTCCTGATGATGAAGGATGACAATCAACAAAGCTGTCCAATCAACAAGTTACCTATAAGTCTGTGTAACGTCATGGTTACTTCTCTGGTTCATTTGTAAAACTGCAGTGTGAACATGAACCGGACCAGAACTAAAATGCAACAGTGTATCTTTGATCTTCCGGATCAAATGAACCGAACTACAGGTGTGAAAGCAAGTTGGTGCATCCTTCTGGCCTATAGTGTTCTAAAGCACACACCATGTAATCACAACATTTCTGGTTCAGTTCTGACATGACTTTCTTGCATGTCGTCCCCCACTATCTCTCTCACTTCACTTCACTTTTATATCTCTACAGGTAAACTATCAATTAAACATAATTTAATAAAACATTTATGGGTACATCTGGTATGCCACAATAGTTTGATTTGTGCTGATCAGTCAACACATCACACATGAATGTCATTTCTCTGGTAAAAAGAAACCACATTTCCATCGAGAAGATACAGCGTGCTGACATCAAAACCCACCATCTCATGCACACAAGGCTGAGTGTGAATATATATTTATAACGCATACATACAGTACGTGTACAAAGTGTGTGTGTGCAGATTTAGTGACTTGTCTGGGACCAGGCAGGGTATATATAAGTCACGGAAATTCACAAGTCATTGTCTGGTCAAAGACTTTGATCTTAACACCTTCTCCTCTGAAAGTCTGGTGAGCTGTTTTTTCAGAACACATTCTAAGCTTGAAAAACTATAAGATTAGATTTACAATTTATCATGCCAGCTTTTTAAAAATCATTACTGATGTCAGATGTTATCTGTGTGTATGTGTTATGGGTGTGTAAATTCAGAAGCGGTTTGGCTACCTGCCGAGATGAAGTGTAACAAGCTGATTTTGGCCCCGCTCTGTTTGATCCTTTGCTGGATGCTGCCTGTAGACTCCAAGAAGGTAAGTGACACTTTACACCCAGTTACATCTAAGATATGTGAAATTCTTAAAACTTGACAAATGTTAACACAGTGTGAATATATACTCATATACTGTAAAACTTCAATTAAAAGCCTTGTCCCGTTTAAACACCTGTTATGTTTTTATAGAAGTTCTTTGGATGTATAAAACATCTGCCCTCTTTGAGCTAAGCTGCTTAGATCACACATAAAAATATAAACGTTTAAACCTTCAGTCAATATGGACATGCTACACATCATTAGATAGGTTAGATTCTCCACAGTTTAATTGTTCAGTTCATTTTACGCAACACAATATATTTTTGTTCATATTATATTATAAATTCATATTTACTGGCATGGTAAACAAGAGAGACAAAAAAAGAAGCGGTGACTCCTGACATTTAAAGCGGTCATAAATCAGAATTTGTTTATATTGCTTTAGTCCCTAAGGGTCCAACAACAAAAGAATAAATATGTTTTATCATAAAAATGCATCCAAATCAAATAACAACAGTAATCTTTAGCTTTAAGGCTTTTATCCTACGGTATTCTATCTCTCTCTTTCTGTGCATGAGGTTGGATGTGCTGTCTCTCAGTGCTAGATCAAATTAATACTTCATAATTGACTGGTTGAAATAAACAATTTGATTGTGGCCTTTTTCCCATGTTTGCTTTTGTGCAAAAGGAATTGGTTTCGAGCACCCTAAATAAATATGCTCTTGTGGGAGAGATTATTGCGTCTTAATAAGCAAAGCAGTTATGGATACTAACACTCAAACACACTACAATCTGACTATCAACCAAACTGCACCAGTGAGTCTCTCCAAACTCTGCAGGCAGCCATGAAGCATACTGTCTGACAGCGGTGCAGGAATGAATCTGGCGAGTCTCAGGGCTCACAAGCAGTATATTCAGTATTCACGAGTAGCAGGACAGTACATACAGGTAGTGATGAGGGAATAGAATATGTATGAGAGCTGGTACCAACATGTAAGTTGAGTCTAGTACAAGATTTGTGTTTGCAGAAGTACAGAATGTCTCAGCAGCAAAAGTATCATAAAGTAAGCTACACTTTGTTAAAGCGGTGCAAACTGCATTTAATTCATGACCTTCCT
>NW_025735805.1:0-768 GCF_021292245.1 Micropterus dolomieu
ACACACACTCACTGAGCAGGTACACACACACTCACTGAGCAGGTACACAAACACACTCACTGAGCAGGTACACACACACACTCACTGAGCAGGTACACACACACACACACACACTCACTGAGCAGACACACACACACAAACACTGAGCAGGTACACACACACACTCACTGAGCAGGTACACACACACTCACTGAGCAGGTACACACAAACACACACACAGAGCATGTACACACACACACTCACTGAGCAGGTACACACACACACACACACACTCACTGAGCAGACACACACACACTCACTGAGCAGACACACACACACTCACTGAGCAGACACACACACACAAACACTGAGCAGGTACACACACACACTCACTGAGCAGGTACACACACACACACACACACACACACACTCACTGAGCAGGTACACACACACTCACTGAGCAGGTACACACACACAAACACTGAGCAGGTACACACAAACACACTCACTGAGCAGGTTCACACAAACACTGAGCAGGTTCACACAAACACTGAGCAGGTACACACAAACACTGAGCAGGTACACACATACACACACTCACTGAGCAGGTACACACATACACACACTCACTGAGCAGGTACACACATACACACACTCACTGAGCAGGTACACACACACTCACTGAGCAGGTACACACACACTCACTGAGCAGGTACACACACACTCACTGAGCAGGTACACAAACACACTCACTGAGCAGGTACACACACACACTCACTGAGCAGGTAC
>NW_025735806.1:0-524 GCF_021292245.1 Micropterus dolomieu
GGAGATCAACCGCAGAAGAGGTGAATAAGATAAACCTTTTCCTTCAATAATACTTTAATTAAGTTGCATTTAAATAATTGTATGTGTTAAAGGGCCCGTAACCTCAACTTACAACTGGCGCTATTAGCATTTAAACCCACAGAGTTTCAGATATCTTCACTTTGATCAGTTTTCATTGGAACTACTTTTACCAAAGAAACAGTCCCCATGAAAGCTGTTGACAGTTAGAGTTATCAGGTCATCATGCGATGGTTTACTAATTAGATCCAGAGCTATTAATTGCTTTGTTTAGTTACTTCAGTCTGTGTCTCTCACGTATTACCATTACATTTGTATCTCAGCATCCATTTTACCAAAAAAAAAGAAAATACCTGGACATCTTTTAAATACCCAGAAGGTGGTTTAGCAAAATGTACCGCTGTTCTAAAGGTATTTCCAGAAACCTCAAGTCATCTGGATAAAAAAAGTTTCTTTTTGATGCATGATATATGGTAGCCGGAAAAGTCTTGTGTTCAGTGTAAGCC
>NW_025735808.1:0-523 GCF_021292245.1 Micropterus dolomieu
ATAAGCCTGCATAGACATTAACGTAGCCCTCCATGTATACACAACTAAAAACTGTCTGTAAGCCTTTTTTTTACTCTGATGACTCGACACTGCATTGTTTACCTGTTCTTGTTTGATGAATCATCCTGCATTTACATAGCTGCTCACTATGTGAGAACAATGTTGTTCAAATGCATTGAGATGACTCATTTTTGTGCATTTAAAGAAAAACACAGAATTTCAGAGCATTTCAAGAAAGCATTTTGGCAGACTGGCCACATTCAGATCACAACGGAAAACTTTCAGTGTGTGTGCAGAAAGAGTATGTTCCACAATCTAAGAGGCCCCAACAGCAAAGGCATGATCAGATCACCTCAGAGATGTGGATGAGACTTGAGCGATTTAAAGGTCTGGGTTTTAACGTGGAACCAGCCAACTGAAAACCTTCAAAACAAACAGTAAGATTTTAAAATCAATTGCGATGCCAGCACAGCAGTGATGTGGTGTCTCTTTTTGATGCCGCTGAAACCTCAGGCAGCAGCAT
>NW_025735809.1:0-523 GCF_021292245.1 Micropterus dolomieu
GCCCCTAGTGGTAGCGACCAGTGGTCGGTGTGGCAGCCTGGCAGCAAGGCAGCAACCAGTGGTCTGTGTGGCAGCGACCAGTATCTTTAGCGCCCCTATTGGTAGCGACCAGTGGGTCGTGTGGCAGCGACTAGTATCTTTAGCGCCCCTAGTGGTAGCAAACAGTGGGTCGTGTGGCAGCGACCAGTATCTTTAGCGCCCCTAGTTGTAGCGACCAGTGGTCTGTGTGGCAGCAAGGCAGCAACCAGTGGTCTGTGTGGCAGCGACCAGTATCTTTAGCGCCCCTAGTGGTAGCGACCAGTGGTCTGTGTGGCAGCCTGGCAGCAAGGCAGCAACCAGTGGGTCGTGTGGCAGCGACCAGTATCTTTAGCGCCCCTAGTGGTAGCGACCAGTGGTCTGTGAGGCAGCGACCAGACCACAGAATTGACTACAACCCCCTCTCCATAAAGGGATGGACATGGTCAGCAACAATACTCAGGGAGGCTGTCGTGTTCAAACGATGCTCAGTTGAAACTAAGGACCC
>NW_025735810.1:0-522 GCF_021292245.1 Micropterus dolomieu
ACACGCACACACACACACTTTCTCTAACACACACACTAAATCCTAAACACATGCATACACATACCAATGCACACAAGCTCACTCGCTCATGCAGAGATGAGTGCTGTGTTCCTTCCTGAGGTCCCTTCACACATTAGACCAGCTCTAATAATAAAAGGGAGAGGAGTCAGAGTGGATCCTTTGAGTGTTCAGTTGAGGGCGGGTGACCCACTTATCCATTCCTCAGGCTTTGTCTGGGCCTCTGGGTTAACCCACTTACCCACTCCCCAGGCTTCTGCCAGGCCCTGGAGTGAAGGCCGGCTTCTTTTCTCATCAAACAACTGCTCTTAATAAAGGCCAGGGGCTGGGGAGCCTGAAGCCCACGGAGCCCTGTGTGTGTGTGCGTGTGTGTCACATACAACAGGGCAGAGGATCAGCACAAAAACCCACTTACACGGTACTCAATAATTTTCTGGTCAAACAGGGAATTGCTCCTAAACATTTATCATCGTTTGCTGTATCGACATGCAGAGTTTCTGCTTG
>NW_025735811.1:0-521 GCF_021292245.1 Micropterus dolomieu
ATAAATGCTTTTAAAGTGCGTGAATGAATCATCAGTCAGTGCACATGTGTAGGCAGAACGTGTGTGTGTGTGTGTGTGTGTGTGTGTGTGTGTGTGTGGTGGCAGAAGAGAACAAGAACAATAAGTTACAGTGACTAATGATTAGAGACCGCAGCTCTGCAGCTTCTCAAGATTAAAGTGGAGCTGCCGTGTGTTCCATGCAGTACCTTGTAGAGAGAGCTGCCTCCTATAACCCAGACCTGGTCAGCCTGGCCTGCCAGCTCCGAGTCAACCAGCCTGAGAGCTGAGCTGAAGTCACCCACCACGTGGTGTGCTCCTGTGAGGGGCGCTCTGGAGGAGAATTGGCATTTATATCTTGTCACTGAAAGCCCTGAGGCAAGTGGAGAGAAAAGCAATCTGAGACTGATTAGGGCCAGAGCACGGCCTGTGGTACGTGTATCTTGTCCAGACGCACAAAAAAGCCTCTTGGAGCGATGCCCTAAAACCAACAGGAAGTCGGCCATTTTGAATTTTACGTCAAA
>NW_025735812.1:0-520 GCF_021292245.1 Micropterus dolomieu
CCTTGAGGGAAGAAGAATCCTGAGATCCAGAAAGATCTGGGCTGACCATGCATGATCCAAGTCTAGCAAAAGAGAGAGAGAAAGAAAGAGAGAGGTAATTAAAATGTGTGTCTTAAAATAACTTTTTTAATGTGGGATGTGTTCAGTTTTCAACAAGCCATTGTGCATAGCAGGCATCCTGTTACTTATGGGAGCTGAAAGGGACTCCATTAGGGATGGCACAGTGAGGTGGATCCTCTCTTCTGAAGTAGTGAACATGTGCAGTCCGACTCACTGGCTACCCATCACTTCATGAACTAATACAACTCCTCCCTGTTCATCCCTTTTGCATGTGTGTGGGTGGGTAAATTTTAGTGATTGTGCAACACGTGTTCAGACCAGTGTTACGGAAGAGCAGCTTATGTCAGGGGAGATGAACCAAATGCTAAAAGTGGTGTGTGTGTGTGTGTGTGTGTGTGTGTGTGAGTGAGAGAGAGAGAGAGAGAGAGCGAGAGAGAGAGAGAGAGAGAGAGCGAGAGAG
>NW_025735813.1:0-520 GCF_021292245.1 Micropterus dolomieu
CTACGCAGGAGTATAAATCGGCCTTTACACTGCACTGTAGAAGATGACTTACAGAGGTTAGATAACGCTCGTAAGATAAAACTCTTCTCCCTCTTTTTTCTTCCTCTTCCGTATTCAACGTAGTAACAAACGAAACAAGCTCTGTAAAGCTGTTTGTCCGTTTGGGCTACAGTAGAAACATGGTGGCGCAACATGGTGACTTCCATGTCAGGGGAACTGCAGTGTATGTAGATAGAAATGGCTCATTCTAAGGTAATAAAAACATATCGGTTCATTATGTAAGGTCTTTATACACCACTGAAATAGTTACAGTAAGTTTATTATATTGCATTTCTGTCAATACAGCCTCCTAAATATTACACACTGGACCTTTAAATCCAATGAGTCAACACACACACACACACACACACACACACACACACACACACACACACACACACACACACACACACACACACACACACACTTCAATCCTCACCTAACAGATATCAACCTCATCTATCACTCTGTTTCATCAGAG
>NW_025735814.1:0-519 GCF_021292245.1 Micropterus dolomieu
ACTGCTGCAGCTCTAATTTAATTAATAATGAGGTATCAAACTCTAGGGGGGGGGGGGTTGATACAACATAGTATCACGATATTTTCCCTGGCAATACTGTATCGATACACAGTCGCCAATTATCGGCCTTATTTAATTATACTTTTTGGTACTATAATAATAAAATCAATTGCTTTTTCAGTCCAGTAGAAGAAGAGTTTTCCTTTGGGAACAAAAACTAAGGTTGGAAAAAAGGTAATATGTTTAAAATCACAATAATATCGTATCGTGGGGCCTCTGGTGATTCCCACCCTTATCAAACACGTGCAGTAGCAAATGTTAGATCGCATTCACTTTGTTGTTGAGGAGCTACTTTCATCTCTAATAAGTGACTCTCTCATTTACCTGCATGATCTGTGTCAGTGTTTAGTTACAGACCAGAGTTGCCCACATACAGACTTTACTTGGACGGGTACCTCAACGGCCACCCGGGTGTGTTAACAGCTGTCCAGGTAGATCGTATTTTATAAATACACATTA
>NW_025735815.1:0-984 GCF_021292245.1 Micropterus dolomieu
AAACTCTCCTTTAGATACACTGGTGATTACAGTGAGTGCAACGGATGCAGATGAGGGAATGTATGGTGAAGTAACTTATAGTTTTAACCATTTTTCTAATCAAAATAGCCATGCGTTTTCTTTACACCCTAAAACTGGAGAGGTGAGAGTAGCTGGAGCTATTGATTATGAAAAAGCATCATTATATGAAATGCAGATAAGCGTAAAGGACGGCCTAGGATTGGCGTCCTATGCAACCTTAGTTATTGAGATTTCAGATATAAATGACAACGCACCAGTTATATATCTGAAATCACTCAGTAGTCCCATACCTGAGAACGTGTCACCTGGTACAGAGGTGGGCATCATTAACGTGCAGGACAGAGACTCCGAGAGTAACGGACAGGTCCGCTGCTCCATTCAGCAAAACGCCCCCTTTAAATTGGTTCCTTCTATTAAAAACTATTATTCTCTGGTGACCACAGGACAACTGGACCGTGAACTAGTGTCTGATTACAACATTACAATCACCGCCACTGACGAGGGCTCTCCACCTCTGTCCTCCTCTAAAACTGTTCAGTTATCTGTAGCAGACATCAACGACAACCCACCGGTGTTTGAGGAACAGTCCTACAGCGCATATGTGACTGAAAATAACAAACCTGGCTCCACTTTATGTTCCGTTAGTGCTCGAGACCCCGACTGGAGGCAAAACGGTACAGTGATTTATTCTCTGTTACCCGGTGAGGTGAACGGTGCCCCGGTGTCCTCCTATCTGTCTGTTAACGGAGACACGGGGGTGATCCACGCTGTGAGGTCGTTTGATTATGAACAGTTCAGGAGTTTTAAAGTCCACGTGATGGCCAGAGACAACGGTTCTCCTCCGCTCAGCAGCAACGTGACCGTCAGTGTCTTCATATCGGATGTGAACGACAACTCTCCTCAGATACTGTACCCCGCCCCGGAGGGCAACTCCTTCATGACCGAGCTGGTCCCCAAAGCTGC
>NW_025735816.1:0-519 GCF_021292245.1 Micropterus dolomieu
AAAGAGAAGAAGGCTTTGAACAAAGTGGTTCGCTCAGCCAGCAGGATCATTGGCTGTACTTTGCCGCTCCTGGAGGTTACATATAAAGCTAGACTGTATAGTGTATAGTGTTAGAGTTTTATGTGGCATTTGCTTGTTTTATGTTATGTCTTTTTATGTGGTGACATTGCACTTTGAGCTTCTTGCATATTCTTTTCCAATGTGGTTTTATACTGCAAATGGCTAATAAAGTGAATTCGATCTGAATGTGGGCTGGTGTGGTTACACGTGGTAAGGTGCGGTTGTGAGGCCGGTTGGATGTACTGCCAAATTCTCTGAAACGCCTTTGGAGATGTCTTATGGTAGAGAAATGAATATTCAATTCACGAGCAACAGCTCTAGTGGGCATTCCTGCAGTTAGCCTCAAAACTTGCAACATCTGTGTGCTGTGTGATGGAACTGCACATTTTCGAGTGGCCTTTTATTGTGGCCAGCCAAAGGCACACCTGTGCAATACCCATGCTGTCTGATCAGCATCTT
>NW_025735818.1:0-519 GCF_021292245.1 Micropterus dolomieu
AAAAAAAAGTACCACCT
Organism: Micropterus dolomieu; assembly: GCF_021292245.1. Taxonomy (NCBI): domain Eukaryota; kingdom Metazoa; phylum Chordata; class Actinopteri; order Centrarchiformes; family Centrarchidae; genus Micropterus; species Micropterus dolomieu. Next base: position 18 of record NW_025735818.1, read on the forward strand.
TTAGACCTTGGGTGGCATTTCCCAGCAAATAACCTGTTGAGAAAACTCACAATCTAAGCAGCCAATGAACTGACAGAACAGTGACTGGGTGTTTTGTGTTAATAATTACTGACTGCAGATTTAACTGGTCATTTATGAATGGTTGCGAGGAGAAAGTTAGACAAACCGAGCTGCCCTCCACAACCTTGTGACCCTGGAGTTTGAGAGACGTCACATAACTCCTCACCATCAGAGAGAATGACGCAAACTACTGTGACAGTGTCTGTTCTTACAATATGAGAGACTTCCATTTCTTGGCTGCCACTGCTGCACACAATCTCTTCCGGTATTTCATTCCTACCCTCTGCAACTATATTAGCATTTTCCCTGAGTGAGTGAGTGAGTGAGTGAGTGAGTGAGTGAGTGAGTGAGTGAGTGAGTGAGAGAGAGAGAGCGAGCTTTGGGGGGGTGGGGCTTGCCTTGCAATTTTTTAATGGGTGAGTAGAGGCTACTGGCTTTAACT
>NW_025735819.1:0-519 GCF_021292245.1 Micropterus dolomieu
AAAATATATATATATATATATATATATATATATATATATATATATATATATATATATATATATATATATATATATATATATATATATATATACACATAACGTTTTGAATATGTTTAACCCTTTTATATCTTAATATGGAAAAATAAAATAACATATCATGATAAAATAGGTTATCCATATTGCTCACTCCTAACTCTCACATTCTCTGCTGTTGTTTTCCTGGGCAGGTTTGGTTCGGTGGCGTGTGGTGTCGGTCAGGAGCTCTATGTGTTCGGTGGAGTTAGAAGCCAAGAGCACGACAACCCCGAGCAAAGACAAATGATGACCTGCAAGTCTGAGTTCTACCATGATGAGATGAGGAGGTCAGTATAGAAATACTGCCTCCGTTCCTTTTGACATTACAAATTTTAACCTTTTATTAGATTCTGTGAATGTATTATTATTATTAATACTATTTTCTGTGTTATATTATCCCATTTGGTTTAAATGTTGAGTTTTAAAGATCATTAATAACCTCGG
>NW_025735820.1:0-519 GCF_021292245.1 Micropterus dolomieu
CTGTAAGAAACAAAATAAACTACCTCCTCATGTAAGTTGTAACTGTAATATTAAAAAAAAAAAAAAAAAGAAGAGAGAGAGAGAGCGAGAGCGAGAGCGCGAGAGAGCGAGAGAGAGAGAGCGAGAGAGCGAGAGCGCGAGAGAGAGAGAGCGAGAGAGAGAGACTCCCTTCTCGCTTCCTGAGCACAAGTCTGTTGCATTTAAATGTAACCCATTTAAATGACAAAATGTCAGCACATGTCCAGAGTGGTTGTAGAGTTAGAAGACCATGAATACTGAAGACACTTACAAGACAGGTGAATTGTTGTATCAAAGACATATAGTCATGTCCCACATCAACTTCTGTTGGAAAGACCATGCGGGCATTACTCCAGAGATTACAGGATGCCTCAAAGGACACTTTCAAGTTTTCTGTTGTTTTTCTAATAACACAACAGCATGTAATGTTCTTAGTTCAAAGTTGCAATTTCTGGTAGAGACAGAGTGCATTAGTTAGGGACACACACAGACAGAGACAGA
>NW_025735821.1:0-518 GCF_021292245.1 Micropterus dolomieu
AGAAAAGCTGAAATGCAGAACTTCATCACACCAATGTTTCCAACTACAGAGTTGTCACACTGGACCGTCACTTGTTGTGGAAGCTGGCTGTTACTTTACAAATAATATAACACACACATTAGAGGAAGTTTATAGAAACATTGACAAGCTTCCCGCAATAAAAATATAAATAAATAAAGCTTTGATAGCTGCCAAAATAGATCTCGTTCATGACAGCAAAAGTTAGTCAAATAATCACTTCCTCTTTAGTGGTTTCGCTTACAAAATAAAAGCACGAGAACCTTGTTTACTGCAATTCAGTTTTGGGGCTTTTACTTTGAAATATTCTGGATATTAAAAGAGTCTGTAGCTGCTTGACTCTCCTCTAAAGCCGTCAGGAAACGTGATTCCCCTCAGTGTCCTCTGACTGGAGATACTGGAGAATTGCAAAAGCTTCTGTGGGTTGATGGATGCGGATCAAACACCAAAACAGAAACGGTGCAGCACATGCCGTGATCGCAGGGACTAACGAGCAGGGC
>NW_025735822.1:0-518 GCF_021292245.1 Micropterus dolomieu
CACACACACACACACACACACACACACACACACACACACACACACACACACACACACACACACACACACACACTCGCGCGCGCGCTTTACACCTCTACTTAGCACAATTCATAAAAATGGAAAATCCATCTAACAATCGTTTACATATTAGCAAGAGCAGAGGACAAGAGTACGCAGTAGAAAAGATCAAGTAAACCACATTAGAGACAGAATGACTCTGGGCTGCTTCTTCTCCTTTTATATATCTAGTTAAGAATGTAAAAAAATATCTTTAATATGCACAGTAATTTAGATATCAATACTGTTTTGTAGTTTTATTTTTGATTGTTTCCACTCTTACACGTATTTCAATCAGATTTATTCTAAGAATAGTAGGAATACCATATGAAACACGTATCATACTTGGGGGGGTAACGGTATTTAGCAGGACAGTTTGATTACTCACTTCAGCTGTAATTGTGCAGCCCTGGCTCAGTGTCCCTTTTTCTCATCTCGTTTATGTGCAGTGCATTTGACTA
>NW_025735823.1:0-517 GCF_021292245.1 Micropterus dolomieu
ACACACACACACACACACACACACACACACACACACACACACACACACACACACACACACACACACACACACACACAATGTTGTCAGACACTTGTAATAACACGTTTTAGTGGACGTACTTTGTAACTTTGCACTTTGACATAGCTTGCAATTAGTCACATAGACAAAAAAAAACATGGGAAAATAGGGCCTGGTTGAAAAAAACAAAGTTACCCCTTAATCCACAAGTCTACATAAATGAACTGGAAGTCAGCTGTGTAAGGTTTTGAAACTGTAATAGTCTTACTTCCAACTCATCCATCCAAGCCTCCATCCATCCTACCTGGGGTTGTCTCTTTCATTAGAAGAGTGGGAGGACAGGTCAGACTGGCGGGACCTCCTCTCCTCTGGGGGAGAATAGGAATGGTATGACTCCATCTCTGATATGTCTGACGGACAGCCAAACAGACAGACATCTCAGTTAGACACACAAGCCTCTTTCAAGCTAAATCCCCCTGTCCAAGCTGCCTGCCACCCG
>NW_025735824.1:0-1270 GCF_021292245.1 Micropterus dolomieu
AATTTTTGGGGAAGCCAAGTGAGAGGAGATGTCCTTTCTGGAGGGCAATTATCTAATTTATTTTGCTATTACAGTGCAGGGTATAATTTTACACAAAATTGATTCATACTTTAAAGACGTGCACTATCTGTTATCAATACACACGCTGAATGTTGCGTTTACCGAGACGTAAGCGCTCTCACTCACTCTCTCTCACCCCAAATAGCACACATAGCCCGCTGCTTATGGTGCAGGTTAAGAATAAAAGAAGCATTCACAAGCTCAATCAGAAGACGACTGAAGACATTTGCATAGTAGCAGTGGTGCATGTATCAAATAGGCCTACATACTTCTTAATGCTTGGCCAAATGTTCATAACACAACATCACTCAAGACTTCATTCAGCAGCTAACTCCAGGCAAGCAAAGCAAAACAAACAATGTAACCACATCAAAAATCACACACACACAGTTGCAGTTCAGTTAAGTTCATGGAGAGAAGGAGGTGTCATTTCACTCACCCTATTTGAAAAGGAAGGGCATTCTCCTGTCTGTCATGGTGGCGAAGTGGTCAATAACCAAGTTATAGAATTTCCCACTGCAACAGAGTCAACTGAAGTTTGGCGCTACCAGCTAGCCACTCTGTACGGACGTAGTTTTCCTCACTAAACGTCCGAAACCCCTTTTTCCTCTCCAGGCCAGCTCCAGTTTTGGCGTTGGTCTTCCATCAGATTTAATCTTAAATAGCTGCGGAAGTGGTAGTTTAATAAAGCTATTTATTATAACTAAACCTCCAAATCTCCACCCTCCATAATTGCACCAGCTAAAGTTGCTAACAGCTCCCGTTATTTCATCTGAATGACGTTGATCGCATGCTGTGATTTGACAGGTGTGAAGTCAGACAGCGGCTGGCTTCCCTTGGCATCATCCTGACTAATCACAGATAGGCAGTGGCATGACAGTGGCCTCGTCTGATTGGTTTATCATTTACTTTTTTTTCACAAAGGGATGCCAACTCTGCCTGGCCTCCCCCGTGTAGTCAGACTGCAGGTCAGTCTACGGTGGTGCAATATAGTGTTTCACCACACATCCAACGCATTTAGAGGGACGCTGTTTCACTTATTGTAAAATACTCAGTGAGAAATGGGGAAGAGATGATAGTAACAGTTCATAAGATTTATCGAAAATAAAAACATTGTGTTTTTATTAAAATGAGAAATAGTCTGATAAAAACAGGGGAAGCCTGGCTTCCCTTGGCCTCTGGGAGAAAACGCCACTGGAAGAGACGGAGC
>NW_025735825.1:0-517 GCF_021292245.1 Micropterus dolomieu
ACACTCTCACACACACACTCACACACACACACACTCACACACACACACTCACACACACACACACACACACTCACACACACACACACACACACACACACACACACACACACACACACACACACTCACTTCCCGCTCCCTTCCAGCCTCAATTAAGCCGGTCATAAACCTCGCTATTATGCATGTTTCTTCTACTGTTTAAGTAGCGCGATCAAGGGTGCACACTTGGTAGTTCTACTCTTCTTTAAACATACATTTAAACAAACATCAAACACTTTCTATGTGTCGAGACGCATCGCTGCTCTGTTTCCCATTCAGTTTGGCAAAACGGGAGTGTAACATTTCCGTCTTTTAAATGGCATGTGAACTGCAAAATTATGGTTTTTGGTTGTAGTAATAATTTGTGATGTAAGTAACTGTTCCAGGGGAAGGAAAATGTTGGATATAATTATTGTTGAAAATATGTCGAAGTGTAATAGAGATAAATCCTTTTCTGAAGGTAGTAAAATCTATTTATTAT
>NW_025735826.1:0-517 GCF_021292245.1 Micropterus dolomieu
GACACACACACAGACACACACAGACACACACACAGACAGACACACAGACAGACACACAGACACACACACACACAGACACACAGACACACACACACACAGACACACACACAGACACACACACACACACAGACACACAGACAGACACACACACACAGACACACACACAGACACACAGACACACACACAGACACAGACACACACACACAGACACAGACACAGACACAGACACACACACAGACACACACACACAGACAGACACAGACACACACACACAGACACAGACACAGACACACACACAGACAGACACAGACACACACACACAGACAGACACAGACACACACACAGACAGACACAGACACACACACAGAGACACAGACACACACACAGACACACACACAGACACACACACACAGACACAGACACACACACAGACACAGACACACACACAGACACACACACACAGACACAGACACACACACAGACACACACACACAGACACACAGACACACACACAGAC
>NW_025735827.1:0-516 GCF_021292245.1 Micropterus dolomieu
CATGCTGTTTTCATGTAAAATCTTAATTTGAAAGGTAAACTAGTAACTGCAGCTGTCAGATGAATGTAGTGGATTAAAAAATGCATGCCGATGCCATGAAGCTGCTTCTGTATGGCCATGAACTGCAACGTCCCCAGTTTGACTCTGGCTTTTTCATGTCATCTCTCCACTGTATGTAATAACAACAACATACTTTCAGTATAGCATTTCCCCTCTGAAATGCAGTGAAGCAGAAGCATAAAGTTACATAAAATGGAAATACTCAATTAAAGTACCTAAAAACTTCAGTCAAGTACAGTACTTGAATTAAGGTACTTTCAAACACCGTGTACAGGAAAGTGTATTGGAAACAATGATCGATCTGTCTTAAATTAACTATTTAGGTCAGAATTAGAGAAAAGATAATGGGTTTGTGTGCAAACAAGTTAATTATCAATTGTTTTTATCATATATATATATATATATATATATATATATATATATATATATATATATATATATATATATATATATATA
>NW_025735829.1:0-2165 GCF_021292245.1 Micropterus dolomieu
CTGAGTGTCCTAGGCTGAGCAACCTGGTTAATATGTGGACAACATATTGAAGCGCTGAGAATACCGCCAGAATTGGCTACATTGTAATGCATATTTCTGTTGGGCTAAATTAATGTGTTTAGGCTTGATGGAAAGAGGGGAGTCAGAGCTACAATATGGTGTATCACAACTGAAAATCTGAGTCTCCTGGGCTGAACAGCCTGGTAATATTAGGAGTAAATTTTGGAGCCCTCAGAATACCTCCTTAATTGGCTACATTGTAATGCATATTTCTAGCTGTCCTGTTGGGCTAAAATAATGTGGTAGGGCTTGATGGAAAGAGAGGAGTCAGAGCTACAATTTGGTGTATCACAAAAGAAAATCTGAGTCTCCTAGGCTGAACAGCCTGGTTAATTTTAGGAGTATTTTGGAGTGCTCAGAAAACATTCCTTAATTGGCTATATTGTAATGCATATTTCGAGGTGTCCTGTTGGGCTAAATTAATGTGTTTGGGCTTGATGGAAAGAGGGGATTCAGGGCTACAATTTGGTGTATCACAACTGATACACCATAGTGCTTTACAGCAGGCCTCTGGAAAGAGCCTAATTTAGGCCTAACTCAACAGTTCTCTGACAGGGGCCACAAGTTTGAAAATGAACAATGTTGGTCTTCAGTGAAAGGCCTGGATCTAGGCTATATATTGCCCTATCACTGAAGTAAATGTGATCCTGTTGAAGAGAGAGCCGGGCCTATGAGTCAGCAGCAATTCTGCCCTCATGGGTGAGATTTTGTAAAAATACATCACCTGGGGAGAGGTTTACCCTGTACTCACCCGAAAATGTAAGACTTAGCTGTGTGTACTGTATGGCTGGTTGAAGCTTCCAGGTTGTCTTATAATTCTGGGTCTGGGCTTACAGTGCAGAGGAAGAGCTAAGCTTTAAATGTGTGTATTATTAACCATATATGTGAAAATGCTGGGCAGAAGTACATAGCAAAAGCTTTAAGAAATCTGACCTCTGACCCCGGGCGGACAGGCATGCCAAATTGAGTCTGTCCTGGTGTATGTGGAGTCATCAAGTAGAGTCATCAGTCCTACTCCGAGTCCAACGGTGCAAACCGTTTGGCTCTAGCACCTTCCTATCAAAAGTTATTTCCAAAAAACTCACCCGACTTTTGACACTTAGAAATTAGCTGTTATTTCCTGTCCGCAATGCGGCATATATGCTGCAGCCGGGACAGCTTCTGACAGCTACTCTCCAATTGTCTCGAAAATACATCAGTCCTACTTGAAATTCAACCCCGAGTCCAACAGTGCAAACCGTTTGGCCCTAGCACGTTCCTATTGAGAGTAATAACTTTTTTTGACATTGTCCAAATGGGAACATAGACCCCACATTGAAAGTGATGCCAAATGTCCAAAAATGCTCATTTCCTTATTTTTTGACATTTAGCATCACTTACAATGGGGGGGTCTGTGTTCCCAATTGTCAGGACAAATCAAAAAGTTTCCCAAATGTCAAATGTCACTTTGGAGGGTACCTGAAAGACAGCTGGGGGCCCCTCTACTGTTCCTGGAGCCCCCCTCATTATTGAGAGTCTGATGTTGAGTCAAATGTCAGACACTTTTCAATTATTCAGGCACCCAAAGCTAACTTAAAATAATTCATTTGACCCATGCGAGTAAACAACTATGTAATTTATTTTCAAAACACACAAACAGAAAACAAAAGGAACTACATGCAGAAAGTAGTAAACAAGGGGCAGTGTAGGTGGGCCTTCGGCTCCGGCCTTCCTCTGCCGCATCTCCTCAAGCTCCTGCTCCAGGCTGGAACCTTCAGATTCCTGGTACGGGACCTCACCTTCTTCCTCTGAACTGGAGTCGGTGGATTCCTTCGTGGCTCTCTTTCTGGAGGAGGTGCGGTGAGTGGGGCCTGTGGAGGCGGAGGCTGGGCATTCGGCAGCAGGGGTGGCTGACATGGCCTCAAAATGGAGCCGCATTTCTTTGGCCTGCTTTACGTCCAGATTGAGAGCGTAGAATCGGTCAGCAGTGGCAGTGTTGTGACACATGAAGGTGGCAATTCTTTTTCAGACCTCATCAGAGTGGTGGTTCTTTGCCTGGAGACAGCAGAGGAGAGGGAGAAAATGGACACGTGAGTGAAGGCAGCAGGTTGTTTGGATTGCAGAGT
>NW_025735830.1:0-515 GCF_021292245.1 Micropterus dolomieu
AGTCTTTGGTTTTGTTTTGGTAATGAATGTGATCTAAGTGAGTTAATTGTTGTTTAAAGAGGTGGTATTCTGCTCATTTTCAGGTTCAAAATCTTATTTAGGGGTTGTACCAGAACAGGTTTACATGGTTTTATTTTCAAAAAACACCTTTTTTTTCCCCCATCCTGCACATTGCTGCAGCTCCTCTTTTCACCCTGTGTTGAAGGCTTCGTTTTAGCTATGGAGTGATACATCTCGTCTCTAAATGATCTTTGTCGGGAGTTGCACATGCGCAGTTCCTAGTTAAAGACTACTAGCCAATCAGAAGCAGAGAAAGGCGGGTCAGTGAGAAACCGACCAGCTCGGCAACATGGACTGGAGCGAGAGTTTCAGAGTGGGGAGTTATTAATCTGTAACAAAAGGATCTTTCATCCATAAAGTTTTAACTGAGCTCTGTCTCTACATCACAGGAACAACTTTATGTCCACCGACTGCCTGGAGGGTAGCTAGTGTTTGGAAGGGAGAGGAGAGCTGTG
>NW_025735832.1:0-514 GCF_021292245.1 Micropterus dolomieu
CTTTGATTTGATTTTTGCCTTTTGGGTGTTTGCTGTGTGCTTGGTGGGTTTTCTCTTCCATGTCTCCTGGAGTTGGTGGTCGTGGCACACCTGTACTCAAGCACCTGATCTGCATTCCCTCATCACCGCACACTACTTAAACCTGGCCAGCTCTACAGTTCTTGCTGGATTGTTGTGTTACCTGAGTATGCTTCACATCAGCCTCTGATCTCAGTTTAGTCCATTCAAGTTCTGTGTTCCTGTTTGCCTGCTAGTCTCAACTCTGTCTTTTACCTTCAGGAGATTCACCCTGTCCCCCTGGATTACCGGTCTTCCCAGTCAGTCTGCACGGTTGTCTGGATTTACCCCCACCTTCTCTTACCTGCCAGCTCCCACAACTTCTCCCTCCTCAATGGAACCTGGACCTATCCCCGACCCCCTCCTCTGCTCATTCATTCCTATCTGTTTGCTATTTTCCAAATAAACCTCTAAACACCATCAGCTCCAGTCTGTTTCTGGGTACTGTTTTGTAGCC
>NW_025735833.1:0-513 GCF_021292245.1 Micropterus dolomieu
CCAATGAAAACTTAGTCTTTGGTTTTGTTTTGGTAATGAATGTGATCTAAGTGAGTTAATTGTTGTTTAAAGAGGTGGTATTCTGCTCATTTTCAGGTTCAAAATCTTATTTAGGGGTTGTACCAGAACAGGTTTACATGGTTTTATTTTCAAAAAACACCTTTTTTTTCCCCCATCCTGCACATTGCTGCAGCTCCTCTTTTCACCCTGTGTTGAAGGCTTCGTTTTAGCTATGGAGTGATACATCTCGTCTCTAAATGATCTTTGTCGGGAGTTGCACATGCGCAGTTCCTAGTTAAAGACTACTAGCCAATCAGAAGCAGAGAAAGGCGGGTCAGTGAGAAACCGACCAGCTCGGCAACATGGACTGGAGCGAGAGTTTCAGAGTGGGGAGTTATTAATCTGTAACAAAAGGATCTTTCATCCATAAAGTTTTAACTGAGCTCTGTCTCTACATCACAGGAACAACTTTATGTCCACCGACTGCCTGGAGGGTAGCTAGTGTTTGGAAGG
>NW_025735834.1:0-513 GCF_021292245.1 Micropterus dolomieu
ATTGTTGACTACCGAGTCACCATCAGTCACAGCATCACTTGAAACAGAAACAAGCGATACTTTAAAAACAGCTTTCACTGCAGCTTCATCCCTGTACAGTACTGAGAAACCAACATCAGTGTCACCTGAAACACAAGAGACAGTAACCACAAGTCAGACTGAGGAAGCATCAGTAACACCAGAGACAAGTTCTGCTGTCCCAACAAGAGATGAAGAGAGCTCAAGTAATCAAACAACTGACTTCTCCAGCAAAGACACCACAGTTCCTACAGCTTCGTCATTGTTTAGCACTAAGAAGCCAACATCAATTCCTGGTAAAGAACAGGTCAGTGCTGTCACAGGTCAGACAGAGAAGCCATCAGTCTCTCCCATTACTCAAGAAACAGAGCAAAGTTTCACTTTCACTCAAGTAGATGAAGATGGCTCAGGTGATCAAACCCAAGACATGTTTACTCAGACATCAACTGTCACATCTAAATCATCTCTTTATAGCACTGACGCACCAACAGCAAC
>NW_025735835.1:0-512 GCF_021292245.1 Micropterus dolomieu
AAAAGGCTGATGTTCCTCTGTGGGCCTCTTTGAAAGCCCTTTTTCCCCGATGCATTTGACGTGGAAATCTTGTTACTATTGGAAAAGTATAAAACACTTAAACAGAAACAGTCCACAACTTATATCTCCCTAATCGTACATTTCTGTGTTTCATATTTTGTGTTTTGTTTCAGGTGTTTTTCTCCCTGTGGCACTGTGACTCACTGCAGGTCTAAACTGCTTTTTTAAATAAAGAGCAATATTATAAATAAAATGTTTTGTCATTGTTGTTGTTGTTGTTAGAGAACAGAAACTGTGTTTCTATTAATGCATCCAGCCATGCAGAACCTTTGTAACAGGAATTTAAAAATGTCACATCCCTCATACTGTGTGTGTGTGTGTGTGTGTGTGTGTGTGTGTGTGTGTGTGTGTGTGTGTGTGTGTGTGTGTGTGTGTGTGTGTGTGGACATGTATTGCTCACATTGTGAGGACACAGATTTACACAGTCACGATGTTGGGACTTGCCTTCCTTA
>NW_025735836.1:0-511 GCF_021292245.1 Micropterus dolomieu
CAGAAGAACTTGTGAACAAAGCGTTTGTTCTTGATGGAAGTGAAACCGAGAAGATGTCCACAGAGACGTCATCTCCACAGAGACGTCATCTCCACAGACTGCTGAGTCTGACTTCATGTCAGCAGCGTGGTTGTTGGCCACCACACGTCTGAATAAACTTTGATTTGCTGGCTTCCAGTATCCGTCACTCCTTTATGTTGCCTCCTTTGTACCATATATTTGACATCTGGAGGAGTTTTAGTCTTTGCCCCTGCACTGTGTGAGGGGGTTTGTTTAGGTGGGGGGCTGCTGTGTTCCTCTGGCCTGGGGAGTATATGGTGAGTCTCTCTCTCTCATGTCCGCTGTGTCTCTGCTGTCCCTGCTTCCCTCAGACCGACTGAAGATGAGTGATGTGGAGGAAGAGGAGGACGGCCGTCCGTCCATGAAGGGGGACGGGTCCACAGAAAGGCCTCCAGACTGCAGTGATGAACCCTCAGACACAAAGTAAGGCACTGATGTCACTGAATGTACC
>NW_025735837.1:0-510 GCF_021292245.1 Micropterus dolomieu
AAGGAGTAGCTTTCAGCAAACTCACCTGCTGTAGAATCTGCTTAGAATAAACACTTTGATACGGTAAATGGTTTAGCAAATAGCTAGTTATTAGACCGGCTTAGCATCAGTATGTTAGCACAGCCATTGTAAGGTTTTTAGCACATGGATATTGGCATCAAGCTCAAAGCACCGCTGTGCGCAAGTATGATCTCACAGAGTCACTAGTCACTATACTCTTGTTAAAAAAACTGAGTTATGTCTCTTGTATCTGCTTGTGGTTGACAGCATGTTTGTAGTAAAGATTAATCTGCTGTGATTTCAGTATGAAGTATTCTCCAGCCACCGGACCCCCAGTTGGACCAGAGTGTGAGCACTGTGGACAGAGACATCAGGTGTGACTCTCTTTCTCTTTCTTTCTTTCTTTCTTTCTTTCTTTCTTTCTTTCTTTCTTTCTTTCTTTCTTTCTTTCTTTCTTCTTGGTATGTTCAGTATTCAGTAAGTTATACACATGGAAATATGCTTTTATTA
>NW_025735838.1:0-510 GCF_021292245.1 Micropterus dolomieu
AAAGAAATCCTTACGATTAAGAATCTATCAGAAAATATTTAACATTTTTACTTGATAAAGACTTTAGCAGTTCAGTTTCTCATCAATTAATAATTATATTAATATTGTTGCTGCAGGGTGGTCAATGTGAAATGAAGGAAACTATTCACTATAATCAATAGGGGTAGGAATCACCATAGGCCCCTCAATACGATATTATCACGATACGATTTTCCGGTTTTAAACATGCGATGTATTGGAATTTATTACTTTTTTCCAACTTCAAATTGTGTCTCGTTTTTTAGTGGACTGAAAAAACAATAGGTTTTATTATTATAGTACCAAAAAAGTAAAATTCTCATGTACAATTTATATAATAAAAGATCGATACTTGGGCTCTGTGTATGGAAACAGTATTGCCACGGAAAATATCGCGATACTAGGCTGTACCGATCATCATTCATTTAACATGGAGTTTTGTTCTTCTCAGCACATCAAAGCCTCTCTGGATCTGATAGAGGGAAGCATCAC
>NW_025735839.1:0-509 GCF_021292245.1 Micropterus dolomieu
GAGCACATTTTCAAAAGTCCCGTCTCCACACCAAAGTAGAGGAACTGGCCACCACATAGATCCCTGACTTCTATTTGAGGTGGAGTTCCTAACAGGGTGCTGGCATCTTTTGGCAGCCGGTGGCCATGTTTACGTAACACCAAGAGTAGCTCATCAACCGATGTGCGCGTTGCCTTATTTTTTACAGCCCATTTTGCCAAATCACTTCTTAGATCACTTGATTCCTCCTCAGACAAAGTTCCAATTTCTGAATCACTTTCACCATCACTGTCTGGCGGGTGGTGATCATCTCGATACTCGTCTTCTCCTGTATCAGACTGCTCCTGTGTCTGTATGTCTTTTGGGCTATCAGCAAAAGAGGGGCCTGGATTCTCATCTGAGGGACCTGGATTCTCATCTGAGGGACCTGGGTTCTCATCTGAGTCACTAGACTCCACCAATGCGCGTAATTGTGCATTTTGTCGTCTCCATTTTTTGTGATACATCTAGGAGTGAAAATAAAAACTCAA
>NW_025735840.1:0-509 GCF_021292245.1 Micropterus dolomieu
ACAGTGTTATTCAGCATTGAGAAACATGTAAGAAAAGTGGATCAGAAACTAATCAGAATGTAAATAAAAACTTTTCAGAATAACATTTTTTCTCACTCACAGTCATTCTGACTCTGTCACTGTAACACAGAGCACATCTGACAAGATGCTGCTGGAGGTAAGACAGAAAATATGTCTTCTTGTAATTTGGGTGAAGTGACTCTTTGATACAGACAGTGGAGGGAGCTCTCAGAGTGAGGAAGCTTTAACGTGCCACACTTAAGCTTTGAAGTAAAGAACATACAGAGACCAATGAGTACATTTTTCCATCAAATGTGGCCCAAGGAATTCAGTTAAATGGTTATGGTTAGGATTCAAACACATCTTGACTAAACTTTAGACTGAAATCAACAAAAAACCCAGAAAAAGTTTAAAATCTGGTCTTTTAAAGTATTGTCAAGGATACGCCGAGTGTAAGACAGGTTTTGGTAATGGTATTGGTAAATGTTCTGTATTTGTATAGCTCATTG
>NW_025735841.1:0-509 GCF_021292245.1 Micropterus dolomieu
ACACACACACACACACACACACACACAGACTTACCTGCCCTGTATATCCTGTGGCTGCAGTAAGACACACAGATGACTCTGGGTTTAGCTTATGCACATCAATCTCGCCTGTCTTAGAGTCCTCCCAACACACACACACACACACACACTCAGACATGAAAACCCACCTAACACAATTTGTTTCTCTTGAATGGCCCTGAGTGTGGACGCAGTGGGAGAATGTGACTGTCGATTTCAAAGTAAAAAATTCCTTGTGCGAAAGCTTCTTATCTGCACTCCAGCAAACCTGAGATGTTTTTCTCCCTCTTTTTGAAAATATTAAATTCAGAAATACAGAAATTAGGGTTTATATGCATGTGAGTGTGTATCTGTGGAGATGCACATCTAAGTATATGTGTGTGTGTGTGTGTGTGTGTGTGTGTGTGTGTGTGTGTGTGTGTGTGTGTATGTTTGCTCATGCAAGCGTGTGTGTTGAAACAATAGCTGTCTTGAGAGGCGGGCTGCATGGC
>NW_025735842.1:0-2234 GCF_021292245.1 Micropterus dolomieu
CAGAAGAGTCTCATTTCTTTAAGATGGAGAACAGATGGAAGAAGGTAAATGCTGCTTGTTTCAGTGTTTCTCCATCACAGCAGAACATCATTGTGGTGAAGCTGGTTGCATCCTGAAGCAAAGTTTTCAGAAGAGAGTCTCACCCTGAACAAGGAGCCCCAGGGTGGCCAGCAGTAGAATCAGTGACATCATCATTGTGCTGCCGGCGTGTCAGTGGCTCTGAAAGGCCTGGACAGCCACTGATCAACACTGGCCTCTTAACGGCTGGGAGCAGAGAGGCAGGACAGATATGCAAACACACAGAGTCAGTGAACTGTAGCTGTCCTCAACATATCATGCTGTTTCCTCCTCACTGCTGGGACAGCTGCTGTTTAAAACATCCTCATGCAGATTAACACAAACTAACAATAGAAGTTATAACTAACTAACTTTTCTATCAGCTGACCTGTTCTAACTGGTTCTCCTGTTCACAGTTAACCACCAACATCTGGTGGTTTTGGTGATCAGAATTTACACAACAGTAAAACATCACACTTTTATCTTTAGTACTGAAACCTGCCTGTTGCCATGCTTCATCAGTGATGCCTGTCTGTTGCCATGGTTACTGTGCTCAGAGAGGGAAGTGAAACCAGTTTTAAGACCAGTTTCATCCAGTTCGAAGAAGACCAACAGAACCAGCAGCCTCCTCTGCTGCAACCAGCAGGACGATGTCCATCTTCACGTTGCTGTCCAAAATGTGTCTCAATCTCTGCAGACAAAGGACAAAGAGGACAAACATCTTTATATTCTTATTTACTGTATCTGAATCACAATCAGTAAATTTGCCAGGACATTGCTTCACCGCTGTCACTGTAAAAAATGTATCAGGTGAAATTTATTTTCTGTAGACTATGAAGCTCTGAATTTAAGAGGTTTAAATGAGTTAATCAGAAGTGCACTTCACAAGCCCAATAGAAACTTTCGTCTTTTTAACAGAGACACCGTTCTAACAGAGGGAATCTTTCAGGTTACTGACATTAGGGGAAAATCACAAGAAAAACACGGGGAGGCGGACTCTGTTTCTATATAAACGAAGGTTGGAAAGTTTTATTCACTGCGGGAGTTTTCCTCGTTTGTTCTGGTCGCTGTTTACATTCCACCTCAGGCCTGTGTTAGTGAGACGTTACTACACCTGGCCGACCAGATAACTAACGTGGAGAAAAAACATCCAGACTCCCTGCTCATTGTTCTTAGGGACTTTAACAAAGCAAACCTCAGTCATGAACTTCCAAAATACAGACAGCTTATTAAGTGTCCCACCAGGGACACTAAAATACTGGACCACTGCTACACAACATTTAAGGACCTTAGGACTTGGGACTCTCTGATCACTGTCTGGTTCATCTTCTCCCGACACACAGGCAAAAACTGAAATCTGCTAAACCTTTTGTAAAGATGGACCAACGAGTCAAAGCTGGAGTTACAGGCCTGCTTTGACTGCACTGACTGGAGTGTTTTTGAGGCTGCAGCCACTGACCTGGACGAACTAAATGACACTGTGACATCTTACATCAGTTTTTGTGAGGATATGTGTGTGCCGACTAAAACCTTCCGCACATACAACAACCAAAAACCCTGGTGAGCCACCTCTTCCAAAGGCAGAAGATCAGGAAGGCTCCTGGCCCAGACGGTGTCTCACCATCCTGCCTGAAAATCTGTGCGGACCAGCTGGCCCCCATCTTCACAAAGATCTTCAACAGATCACTGGAGCTGGTTGAAGTTCCCTCCTGCTTCAAATGCTCCACAGTCCCCGTCCCCAAAAAACCCTCCATCTCTGGACTAAATGACTACAGGCCTGTTGCCCTGACATCTTTAGTCATGAAGTCCTTTGAAAGACTGGTGTTTCACCTGAAGGACATTACAGGCCCTTTGCTGGACACCCTGCAGTTTGCCTACAGGGCTGTCAGAAGATCACTAACTTCCTGACAGACAGGAGTCAGCAGGTGAGGCTGGGGAACATCACATCCAGCACTATCAGCACTGGCGCCCCCCAGGGGTGTGTGCTCTCCCCACTGCTCTTTTACCTCTATACACTAACGACTGCACCTCAGGAGACCCATCTGTCAAACTCCTGAAGTTTGCTAACGACACAACGGTCATCGGCCTCATCCGGGACGGTGATGAGTCGGCCTACAGACGGGAGGTTGATCAGCTGGCTCTCTGGTGCGGTCAGAACAACCTGGAGCTTAACACGC